>NC_080548.1:182280-482280 GCF_028640845.1 Ahaetulla prasina | reverse complement strand
ACGAGGGACTTATCTGAGTTCGAAAGTCCAGCGACGCCAACCGGGCCCTCAGGAGGACTGCAGGGACAACTCTGCAAATAATCCAGGGCTGGATAGCCCAGAGGAGGAGCTTGGAGGAACTCACAGTCCCTCCGGACAGCTCGACTCACTCCCCAAGAATGAAGTGCGCAGGTCTGAGCGAGTTAGGAAACGCCCAGCCTACCTGCGTGACTACGTAGAGAAATAATATGTTAATGTTATGTAAATATGGTTACAATGCGTTCTGGGAGGGGAGGAGTGTAATGTATCTTTAAGAGTTTTGGAGGGAAATTTAGGCGGGAACTTACACGTTCCTGATTGGTTAATGCACCGGAGAAAACTGTATATAAAGAGGGGTTTTGCCGGACGTTCTTTGCTGGGTTCACTATAAACTAAAGAGCTGTTGTCACTCATCTGGTCTCCTGTCTCGTTATTGCCCGAATCTAACACCCACCACTGTAGGGAGGTACAAAATACCAACCAACTGCCCATGTTTCCAATGCTTTGTCTCTGCATTGAGGCTGGGTCAACCTGATTATCTGCAGTTCGGAGGGGGGTGGGGGGAACTATGAGAGGTTGTTTTGTTTTGTTTTTTGTAGTGTCAAGAATGGATCTTAGGAAAAATGGACATGGAAATAAAGGAAATAATTAAAGAAATTAGAAGGAAATGAGAGTGTATTATAGCTCCTTTACACTAGGATTACAAAATTGATTACTCTCTCAGTAAAATGAATGCAGAGAAGAGGTAAGAAAAAAGATGTGAAGCTGCTTGGAGCAGAGTGAAAAGAATTATGTTACAGCACAACAAAAGTGTATAAAATCACTCTAATAATGGGAACTACAAAAAAAGATGCTTTGTGCAATGATAAAATAAAAGGAGATTAGAGAGAGAGAGTGTGTGTGTGTGAGAGAGAGAGAGACAGGCAGACAGGCAGATATTCTTTTTTCACTCCTATGGGTGGTCTGTGTCTTCTTCAAGAGACCTGGGAGCTTGAGGGTTCTGCACAGGATCTCAAGTTGTTCCTTAGTCTTACAATCTTCTGGACAGAGAGCTCTGATGTCGTTCCTGGGATCTGTTGTAGCCACTTCCCAGCTTAGGAGTCACAGCCTCAAGTGCTCCTATTCAAATCCTCCTATTACCACTGAAGCCACTTTGACCTTGACTTTCTATCCTCCCTAGTTCCTCCTTCAGGCCCTGGCACATCTATCACTTGGCACCACTATGTCTATCACTACTGCTGTCTTCTGCTTCTTGTCTATTATTAATGCCTGGTTGATTAGCCAGAACTTGCCTGTCTGGATGTGGAAGTCCCAAAGATCTTGGTCCTCTTACTCTCCATGACTTTCTGTTGAGTCTCCCATTTGGACTTTGGAGGGTGTAACCCATGCACTGTAAAGATATTCCTATACACAATGACAGCTATTTGGTTGTGCCATTCCGTGTATGCTGTTCCTGCCTGCATCTTATACTACCCTGAAACTATGGGTTGGACTGTTGCTGAGGCCTCTCTGCACAGTCTGCACTTTGACTCCTGTCTATTGTGGAAGATCCCTACTTATCTTTTTTTTTAACATAGATTTTTTTATTTTTTAATATAATAATTCCATCTTTCATTAAATAGTGTGTCGTCTGGATACAAATATCTTTGTGCAGTAATAATAAAAGTTTACAACAGTATTCATTACATTAATACTAATTATCTGATTTTACAATACTAATATTGAACATAATAAATATATTCACTTCTCCCTCTTAACATGTCTTCTAATAAGAAAATAATAGTAATATTAAACATATTAATCCTAACAGTCATAATAATAATAATAATCATAGTGTATACATCTCTCTCTTAACATGTTTTCTATATTTCATTAATCTTCTTTTATTTCCCTATTTTCTAACTTCTGTTTTTATTTTCTAACCATCAATAAAATAATTCCCATGTTGTGTAGTATTCAGTTTGTTCTTTCTCCTTAACTGCAAGTGTTAATCTATTCATATCTGCACATTCTAATATTTTCCTAATCACATTCTCATCTGTAGGGATCTCTTCACTTTTCCAGTTTTGTGCAAATACAATTCTAGCTGCAGTTAATAGAACAGAACAGAACAGAACAGAATTGAATTGAATTGAATTTATTGGCCAAGTGTGGTTTGACACACAAGGAATTTGTCGGTGCATATGCTCTCAGTGTACATAAAAGAAAAGATACCTTCATCAAGGTACAACATTAATACATGAATAATTAGATATGCATTCCCCTTACTATAGATTTCAGGTAAAATCCTCAACAAAAATATTTCTGGTTTTAAATCAATCATCTTTTCCAGCCATGTATGTATTTTGTCCAGTATTTTTTTGCTTTTACCATGTCCACCACATATGATAATAATACCGAGGTATCTGGTCGCATTCCCAACATTTAGCTGATTTATCTTTAAACATCTTTGCCAACCTCGCCGGTGTTATCTGTAATGTATTTTGAACTTTGAGAGGGAATTTTGGGCGGGAAAATTGCACGTTGCTGATTGGTTGAAGCCTCAACCAAAAGAGTATTTAAAGAGGGGTTTTTGCCGGTTGTGTTTGCTGGGGTCACAATAAACTAAAGAGCTGTTGTCACTCACTGGTCTCCTGCCTCTTCATTGCCCGAACTTAACATTATCTATAAATCATCTTATACAAATTTCCTTTATATGCAGTTGATATTGTTAATATCATATATGCAGTTTATATGCAGTCGATATTGTTAAGTTATAGTTCCTGTCCCACAATTTTTGCCATTTATCTAGTTCTATTGTATAGCAAAAGTGTTTTGCCCATGCCATCATTGTCTCCTTCACTTGTTCATCTTTCAGCTTGATGCCCAGTAAGTAGCTATAGGTTTTCTTTATCAAGAAAGTCCCTGTTAATATCTTATCTAATTCTGTCAATTCTTTATAGAAACCATATAATTTAACATCTTTCTCATATCTAGAATATATTTGTACTTATGAATACCATGCCATATCAATTCCCTGGTCACTCAGTTCGTGTTTAGTTTTGAGCTTTCATTCAAAATATCTTTATATCTAACAATATTTAGGAAATAAATATTAATAAAGTTTGAGTGAACCAGTGCTTCCATTGTTTATTTATTTATTATTTATTTATTTATTATTTAGATTTTTATACCGCCCTTCTCCCGAAGGACTCAGGGCGGTGTACAGCCAGATTAAAACAGTACAATATACAAATTAAAACCACAGTTAAAATAATCTATTCTATAAATGGCCGAAAATTAAAACCGTCAAATTTGACCCATAAATAAAATACCCCAATTAAAATTATTAAAATTCGAAAAATTTAAAAAATTTAAAAAATTAAGCCAGTCCTGCTTGGATAAACAAGTATGTTTTCAATTCACGGCGAAAGGTCCGAAGGTCAGGTAATTGACGCAAACCAGGGGGAAGTTCGTTCCAGAGGGTAGGTGCTCCAACAGAGAAGGCCCTTCCCCTGGGGAAAGCCAAACTGGTATCCTCAAGTAGTGTTGCTCTCTGATTTTCTCCCATACTAACAACAGTGTGTTCCTGATATAATGTCTTTGGAAGTAACCATATATCTTATTTTTTCCATACCACAAGAAAGCATGCCAACCCAGTTGCAAATCATGTCCCTCCAAAGTCAATAGTCTTTTTTTTTTATTGAAAAAGTTTTTACAAAAATTTTCACCCCCCCTCCCCCCTTCCTCCAAAAACACCCTCCTCCCTTTCCCCCACACGACTTCCCAAAACAAACACAAGGTATAGTTCAAAAGAAAAAACAATCATTCGCTAAATTTTCCCTAACACAAATTATAATCCTCCCCTTCTTCTCAAATCCTAACTTCTCCCATACAAATCAGAGATAAATACATCCTAATCATTCAAAGGCAATCTGATATCTCTTAATCTGATACCTATTTTGCATATATTCAATCCATTTTTCCATTCAGTTAGATATTTTTCTTGTGTAGTGTCTTTCAAAAAGGCTGAGATTTTAGCCATCTCAGCCAAATTAGCAACTTTCAATATCCATTCTTCTATTGTAGGTAACTCTTTTTTCTTCCAATATTGCCCTATCAGTAGTCTTGCCGCTGTTATTAAATTTAAAATCAACTTAGTCTCAATTACTGTACAGTCCGTAATAATTCCCAATAAGAAAAATTACGGTAGGAACTTTATCTTCTTTTTCAAAACATTTTGTATAATCCACCAGATCCTTATCCAAAAAACCTTAATCTTCTTACAAGTCCACCAAATATGAAAATATGTAGCATCATCACAATTACATCTCCAACATTTCGCTTACATATCTGGATACATATATGATAATTTCTTAGAGTCTAAGTGCCACCTATAAAACATTTTATAAAAAATTTCCCTTAAATTCTGTGCTTGTGTAAATTTAACATTTCTAACCCAATTTTTTCCCCAAGTTTCCAAAAATATTGGTTCCTGAATATTTTGTGCCCATTTTATCATACAATCCTTTATTAAATCCCTTTCAGAGTCTATTTCTTTCAACACATTATACAATCTCTTTATATGCGCCTGAGTTTGATTTATAATTTGTTTTACCAAGTTTTCTTCATTCTGCATGATACCAATTTTCTGATCTTCTTTCACCTAGCTCGTAATTGCCCATATTGAAACCAAGTATAATTTCTCCCTTCTTCTTTTAATGTATGCAAGGATTTTAATTGTAAATTACTTCTCTCAAAATATAAAAGATCTTTATAAGTAATCATTTCCTGTTTCTGTTCTATATTTATATTCTCTATTGCATGCCTGGGGTTTGCCCAAATAGGAATTTTATAATTCAACTTGTAATAGTATTTCTTCCAGTCACGCAGAAGAGCAATTCTTAACACGTGGTTCTAAAAGACTCTATCCACTTTTTTATCATACAATAAATATGCATGCCATCCATATAATAAATCATAACCTTCTATGTTCAAAATCCTTTCCTCCATTAAATTAAACCAATCACTTATTACTGAAAGAGCAGCTGCTTCATAATATAATTAAAAATTGGGCATTTTAAAACCTCCTCTTTCCCGTATGTCTTGAATTATTTTCATTTTAACTCTCGCTTTTTTACCTTCCCATATAAATTTATTAATTCCAATCCGCCATTCTTCCAAATTTTTATCTTTCTTAATTATTGGTATCATCTGAAGCAAAAATAAAAATCTAGGTAAAACATTCATTTTAATGGCTGCTATTCTCCCCAATAATGATAATTGTAATTTTTTCCAACCGAGCATTTCCTTCTGAACTTTTTGCCATAATACCTCAAAGTTATTCTTATACAATTTCACATTTGAAGAAGTAATATAAACCCCTAGGTATTTAACCTTTTTTACAATTTCAAATCCTGTTGTCTCCTCTAATTTTTCTTTCTGTTGTCTAGTCATATTTTTTGTGATAACTTTTGTTTTATTCTGATTTACTTTAAACCCTGAAACTTTTCCATATTGATCAATTATTTCCAACAAACATACACTTGACTTTATAGGATTTGACAAAATAATCACCAAATCATCTGCAAACGCTCTCACTTTATACTTATGTTGTTTAATTTTAATTCCCTCTATCTCCTTTACCTCTCTTATTTTATTCAGTAATAGCTCCAGAGTTAAAATAAACAATAATGGTGATAGGGGGCACCCCTGTCTTGTTCCCTTCCCAAACTCTGGGACTAGTTCCCTTCCCAAACTCTGGTCTCTAGCCACAGTCTTCAAAAAAGGTGATCCCAGCCTAGTTGAAAATTACAGACCTATCTATGTTGTGTCTCATGCAAAGTAATTGAATCTATCATAAACCAATCCATTACACTCCACCTTGAAACAAACAACCTACTCTCTAATAAACAATTTGGTTTCAGAAAAAAATTATCATGTAACTTACAACTTCTCCACTGCAAAAACATGGACTACTAACCTTGATCAAGGAAAAGCAATAGATGCAATTTACATAGACTTCTGCAAAGCTTTTGACTCAGTAGTACATGATAAACTTCTCCTAAAACTAAAATCCTATGGCTTTTCAAGACCTCTTCACAATTGGATAAATGCCTTCCTGTCAAACAGACAACAAGTGGTCAAAATTGGTAACGCTTTATCAAATCCTGTTCCTGTCAAAAGTGGCATTCCCCAAGGTAGTGTTCTTGGACCAACGCTCTTCATACTATACATAAATGATCTCTGTGACCTTATCTCAAGTTATTGTGTTCTCTTTGCTGATGATGTCAAACTATTCAATACCACTAACAATACTTCTACCCTCCAAAAAGACCTTGACTTTGTATCCGATTGGTCTAAAACCTGGCAACTCCAAATCTCAACCAGCAAATGCTCAGTCTTGCATATTGGAAAAAAGAACCCAAACAACAAGTACAAGCTTAATGGACATTATCTTACTGACGACCCCCACCCTGTCAAAGACCTTGGAGTTTTCACAGCAAATGACCTAAATGCCAAAACCACTGCAAATACATAGCAATAAAGGCTCTAAGAGTTGTAAACCTAATCTTACGCAGCTTCTTTTCCAAAAACTCTACACTACTAACCAGAGCATACAAAACATTTGCCAGACCTATTCTTGAATACAGCTTATCTGTCTGGAACCCATACCACATCTCTGATATTAATACAATTGAACACGTCCAGAAATATTTTACTAGAAGAGTTCTTTGCTCCTCCGAAAACAACAAAATACCTTATGCCACCAGACTTGAAATCCTGGGATTAGAAAATTTAGAACTCCGCCGACTTCAACATGACCTGTGTTTAACACACAGAATCATCTATTGCAATATCAAAACAAAATGCACAGGTACCGTATATGTGGTACCTTGCTCAATAGTAGTACCTGTGAGAGGGATCTTGGAGTCCTAGTGGATAACCATTTAGATATGAGCCAGCAGTGTGCAGCAGCTGCTAAAAAAGCCAACCCAGTTCTGGGCTGCATAAACAGAGGGATAGAATCAAGATCACGTGAAGTGTTAGTGCCACTTTATAATGCCTTGGTAAGGCCACACTTGGAATATTGCATCCAGTTTTGGTCGCCACAATGTAAAAAATATGTTGAGACTCTAGAAAGAGTGCAGAGAAGAGCAACAAAGATGATTAGGGGACTGGAGGCTAAAACATATGAAGCACAGTTGCAGGAACTGGGTATGTCTAGTTTAATAAAAAGAAGGACTAGGGGAGACATGATAGCAGTGTTCCAATATCTCAGGGATTGCCACAAAGAAGAGGGAATCGGGCTGTTCTCCAAAGCACCTGAGGGTAGAACAAGAAGCAATGGGTGGAAACTGATCAAGGAAAGAAGCAACTTAGAACTAAGGAGAAATTTCCTGACAGTTAGAACAATTAATAAGTGGAACGATTTGCCTGCAGAAGTTGTGAATGCTCCAACACTGGAAATTTTTAAGAAAATGTTGGATAACCATCTGTCTGAGATGGTGTAGGGTTTCCTGTCTGGGCAGGGGGTTGGACTAGAAGGCCTACAAGGTCCCTTCCAACTCTGTTGTTATATTATATCCTTCCTGTAAAAGACTACTTCAGCTTCAATCGCAATAATACAAGAGCAAACAATAGATTCAAACTTAATGTCAACCGCTTCAAACTTGATTGCAGAAAATATGACTTCTGTAACAGAGTCGTTAATGCCTGGAACTCATTACCAGACACTATACTCTCTACTCTATCCTGTAGAGTAGAGTCCCCTTTCTATCCTGAAAGGGGACTCCATGTGAGAACATCCATCGTCTTCTACCATCTGTGGGACTTTTGTCATCAGTTCCGAATATGACTGCTTTATCATCATCTGCGTTTAGGGATAAACTCATTTCTGCGCCAATTATGCCCGACACGAGACATGATTTATTCTTCGTCAGAACTCCATCATCTGCGATGGTCCTCCGCCTCGCAGAAATGGCCCTCTATGTTATCGGGGGCCTATCTCAATGATGGGTTTTGGGACCCAGAGAGATGGCATGCGTCAAGAAAGAAACTTTGGGGTTTTTTAGATAAACAATTTTTAAGGGAAGGGAGGGTAAAGGCAGGTATCGGGGGAAACCCGTCGAGGAGGAAGCCAGTCCTTGCGGTTACTCGCGGCGATATTTCATCAGGATCTGAGGCGAAGGGGAAGCCTTATTTTTTAGTTCCAGAGGGTCGTTCCATCAGCACGGTAAGTGGAAGGGGCAGATATGCGGAAGTGGGGGGGCCGTATCATGTTCAGGGGGTGCGCACACGCTGTTTGAGAGCGATTGCGTGCTCCGGCCCCTCAGACTTCTCCCGTTCCCCGAGTGGCCAGTATCCCCAGGGCTTGGACCTTCGGCTGATGTTATGCAATGCTAGGTCCGTAGTGAATAAAGCCCCCCTGATTTATGATCTTATACGGGGGGGGCTGCGGACCTTATGGGCATTTCGGAGACTTGGTTGGGCACGGAAGGGGGGGTTCCCCTGGTAGAGATGTGCCCACCGGGTTTCCGGGCATTTCATCAGCCGAAGGTCCAAGGTAGGGGTGGAGGGGTGGCGGTTGTTATTAGAGAGAGTCTGGAGCCGATGGAGACCACTGTTCCTCAGATAGCCGGCTGTGAATCCCTTTACCTGAAGTGGGGGCGTAGGATGCAGGTGGGCTTGTTGATCACGTACCTGGCTCCTTGCTGCGTGGCAACAGCCCTGCCCGAGTTGCTGGAGTTGATAGCCGGGATGGCAGTTGATACCCCCAGGCTTATGGTCATGGGGGATTTCAACTTGCCATCAGCCAGTGTATTGTCGACAGCGGCTCGGGAGTTCATGGCCTCCATGATGGCCATGGACCTGACCCAATTAATTGATGGCCCCACCCACGTGGGGGGAAGCACACTGGATCTGATTTTTGTCTCTGGACAGTGGTTGAGTGATCTGCAAGTACGAGAATTAGTCATTGAACCTTTGTCATGGTCAGATCACTCATTCCTTCATCTGGACTTTCGGACCGCCGCTCAACACCGCAAGGAGACGGGACCAATACGTTGGTTCCGTCCCAGGCGACTGATGGACCCAGAGAGGTTCCTGATGGAGCTTGGGCCGTTCCCTGGCGACCTGGCCCACGACTTGGCCGAGGAGCTTGTTGCGGCCTGGGAACAGGCTGCGGTGGGCGCTTTGGATCGAGTCGTGCCTTTGCGGCTTCTGACCCGGCGTAGGTCTCAACCAGCTCCTTGGTTTTCTGAGGAGCTGAGGGGGATGAAGCACCGGAGAAGACGCCTAGAGAGTGCGTGGAGGTCCAGCCATTCCGAAGCTGACCGAACACTAGTTAGGTCTTTTACCCAGACCTATCTGGTGGCATTGAGGGAGGCCAAGCGGGCCTATGTCTCTACCCTCATTGCATCAGCAGAGAACCGCCCAGCCTCCCTGTTTAGGGTGACTCGCTCCCTCCTTCATCAGGAGGGTGGCAATGATCCCTTACAGGGTTGTGCTGAGGATTTCAGCAGGTATCTGTTTGACAAAATCGCTCAGCTTCGGGACGGTTTGGACCAAAATTGGGTGGTTCCGGGCGAGGAGACGGAGGCTAGTCTTGTTGAGACCATCTGGGAGGAGTTTGATCCTGTGGCTCCTGAGGACATGGACAGGTTGCTGGGGTGGCTGAATGCCACCACATGTTTATTGGACCCTTGTCCCTCCTGGCTGGTGCTGGCCACCCGGGAGGTTACACGAGGCTGGCTCCAGGGGATTGTCAACGCTTCTTTGAGGGAGGGTGTTGTTTCCACCGCCTTGAAAGAGGCAGTGGTGAGGCCCCTCCTCAAGAAGCCTTCCCTGGACCCAGCTGTTCTGGGCAACTACCGTCCAGTCTCCAACCTTCGCTTCGTGGCGAAGGTTGTTGAGAGTGTGGTGGCACATCAGTTACCCCAGTACCTGGATGAATCTGTCTATCTAGACCCGTTCCAGTCCGGCTTTCGACCTGGGTACAGGACGGAGACAGCTTTGGTCGCGTTGGTGGATGACCTCTGGAGGGCCCGGGATAGGGGTTATTCCTCTGCCCTGGTTCTCCTAGATCTCTCGGCGGCTTTTGATACCATCGACCATGGTATCCTGCTGCGATGGTTGGAGGGACTGGGAGTGGGAGGCACTGTATTTCGGTGGTTCTCATCCTATCTCTCTGACCGATCGCAGACGGTATTGGCAGGGGGGCAGAGATCGACCTCAAGGCGCCTCCTTTGTGGGTTGCCACAGGGGTCGGTTCTCTCGCCTCTCCTGTTCAACATCTACATGAAGCCGCTGGGTGAGGTCATCAGTGGTTTTGGGGTGAGTTACCAACTGTACGCGGATGACACCCAGCTGTACATTTCCACCCCTGACCACCCCAATGAAGCTGTCGAAGTGCTGTCTCGGTGTTTGGAGGCTGTACGGGTCTGGATGGGGAGAAACAGGCTCAAGCTCAACCCCTCCAAGACTGAGTGGCTGTGGATGCCGGCATCCCGGTACAGTTAGCTGCAACCGCGGCTGACTGTTGGGGGCGAGTCATTGGCCCCGATGGAGAGGGTGCGCAATCTGGGTGTTCTCCTGGATGGACGGTTGTCTTTTGAAGAACATTTGGCGACGGTCTCCAGGAGAGCTTTTTACCAAGTTCGCCTGGTCCACCAGTTGTGCCCCTTTCTAGACCGGGATGCCTTATGCATGGTCACTCATGCCCTCGTCACTTCTCGCCTGGACTACTGCAATGCTCTCTACGTGGGGCTCCCCTTGAGGTGCACCCGGAGACTACAGTTGGTTCAGAATGCGGCTGCGCGGGTGATAGAGGGAGCCACTCATGGCGCCCATATAACACCGATCCTGCGCAGGCTGCACTGGCTACCTGTGGTTTTCCGAGTGCACTTCAAGGTGTTGGTTACCACCTTTAAAGCGCTCCATGGCATAGGATCTTCGGGACCGCCTTCTGTTACCACATGCCTCCCACCGGCCGGTACGCTCCCATAGAGAGGGTCTTCTCAGGGTGCCGTCAGCCAAACAGTGTAGGCTGGCGACCCCCAGGGGGAGAGCCTTCTCTGTGGGCGCACCTACCATCTGGAACGACCTTCCCCCAGGACTTCGACAACTTCCTGACCTCCGGACCTTTCGCCGGGCTGAAGACATATCTATTCTTTCGAGCAGGACTGGCCTAAACAGGGTTTTTACATATGGATTTTATTGGGGGTTTTTATATTTTGTATGGTATTTTAAATTTAGGCTATTTTGAATAAGTTTTTTAAAATGTGTTTTATTGTAATATATTGTACTATTTTATTTGCCTGTTCACCGCCCTGAGTCCTTCGGGAGAAGGGCGGTATAAAAATTAAATTATTATTATTATTATTATTATTATTATTATTATTATTATTATTATTATTATTATTATTATTATTATTATTATTATTATTATTATTATTATTATTATTATTATTATTATTACTCATAATCCCAAAATCTTCAACCAAACATTGTCCACTATTGACCTCACCCCATTCCTTAGAGGACAGTAAGGGGCATGCATAAGAGCACAAATGTGCCTACCATTCCTGTCCTATTGTTCCCTTTCGTTATATCAAATTAACATGGTTGTTGCATACTTTTGCTTATATATATATTTTTCTTTTATAGTGTGTTGATTTTCTTATGTTGATGTTTGTGTATACTGTTGTGACAAAATGAAATTTTAAAAAAAACTACCATTAACTATTATCTGGGCTGTTTGCTCTCCATAAATTGTTCTAATTATTCTCATAAAACAATCTTCAAATTGCATTTTGTCTATTAATTTAAATAAAAATTCCCTGTCAGTCGATCAAAGGCTTTCTCTGCATCCAAAAAAATAAATGCTGCTGAAATCTGATTGTTCTTTTCTAAATATTCCAATAAATTTACAATCTGTCTAACATTATTCCTCATCTGCCTCCCCTTTATAAATCCCGATTGATCAGTATGAATTCTTTGTTGCAGAACTAACATTAATCTACTTGCTATTATTTTAGCAAAAATCTTATAATCATTATTCAAAAGTGAAATCGGCCTATAATTCCCAGGTTTACAGCAATTCTGTTCTTCTTTTGGTATCAATGAGATAAAAGTAGTTCTCCATGATGGGGGTATTCCCCCTCCTAATTGTATCTGATTAAATAATTCCTTAAGTGGACCTACTATCTCATTCTGTAAATTTTTATAATAAATTGCTGTAAGTCCATCCGTACCGGGTTTTTTCCCCATTTTTAATTGTTTTATTGTCAAAATAATTTCTTCAGAAGTTATAGGCTGATTCAATTCTTCCCTTTGTTCTAAGGTTAATCCTTTAGCCTTGTACTCTTTCAAATATTTATCAATATCCACGTTCAAGATTGTATCTTTAGCATATAAATTTGTATAATATTCTAAAAAAGCTTTTTAAATTTTATCCTGTTGATATCTCTCTTTACCTTTATATTCTACTTTTTCTATAATATGTGCTTTTTGTTTTTTCCTTAACATGTATGCTAACCACCTACCAGGTCTATTTGTATTACAAAAAGTATTATGTTTAGCATACTGTATATTTGTTGCCACCTGGTCTGCCATTATCATATTAAATTGACTCTGTAATATCTTTATGGCATCTTTCCTTTCCCTTTCTCCCAGGGAAGGTACTTCAAGCCAGCGAGCAGCTGATTTTAGCTGTTTTCGCCGGCTTTTACGAAACCTCAGCATGGGGCGCCTTTTCAGGCATCCAGCGAAGAAAGCGGCACCACCGTAAGTCCAAAGTCAATAGTCTTGTATGCCTCAATACAATCTATTCTTTCATCCATGTTAATACCTCTGCTTGATAGTACAACTCCCAGTTTGGTAGTCCAAAACCGCCTCTATTCTTGAATCCTGCAGCATTTTAAAACTAATTCTTGCTTTTTTCTCTTGCCATATATATTTTAATATTATTTTATTAGGTTCCTCAAAATACTTTTTTTCCAATTTTATCAGAATTGTTTGAAATAAGTATAATAATCTCAGCAGTATATTCATTTTAATTGTAACTATTCTTCCGATCAGTGATAGTTGCAAAGTTTTCTATTTTTCCAGGTCAGTTTTAATTTGTTGCATCAGTTTATAATAATTATTTTCCTTAATCGTTACACATCTTGCTGTCAACTGGATTCCTAAGTATTTTACTTTCTTAGTAATCTGAATATCTGTTCTCTTCATTAACTCTTTTTTTCTGTTTATTTGTTTTTTTTCACTAAATCTTAGTTTTCTCTTTATTTATTTTCAATCCTGCCACTTCACCATATTCTTCTATTTTTAAAAAAAATTAATTTAGGCCCTGTTTCTTGTGGATCTTCCAGAATGAAAACTAAATCATCTGCAAATGCCTGTAATTTATACTTTTCCTTTTTTATTTCCATACCCTTTATCTCTATATCTTGTCTAATATTTCTATTTTATATTTTTAGTGTCAGTATAAATAACGGGAGACAAGGGACATCCTTGTCTTGTATCTTTTTTGATGTTAATCTTCTCAGTCATATCTCCATTTACGATCACATTTGCTGTTTGTTTGTAATATATTGCCTTAATCGTATTAATAAATCTCTCCCCAAAGTCCATATATTTTAGTTGTGCTAGCATAAATTGCCAGTTCACATTATCAAATGCTTTCGGGGTGTCTACAAAAATCTCAAAAGAAGCCATTTATTTCTTTGGATGCGCTTCATAATACTCCAAAGTGATTAAAATAATTGTCATATTGTCTTTGATTCGTCTCGTAGGTTAAAAAAACCTATTTTACTCTGAATGTATAAATTGATATAAGAATCTGTTTAGATTTTCTGTGATTATTGAGGCATATATTTTATAAGCAGCATTCAATAAAGATATCGGTCTATGGTGTTTTATCTGTTGTAAGTCAGAGTCTTCTTTTGGTATGAGAGTAATATATGCTTCCATCCATGAATTTGGTACTTTCGCTTCTAGCAATAGTTCATTAAATAGTTCCAGCATTGGTATCCTTAAAATATTTTGTAAGTCTTGTAGGCCATCCGGACCTGGTGTTTTACCAGTCTTTTGTCTCTTAATTGCTTCTGCTAATTCCATCATTGTTATGCATCCATCTAACATAGCTTTCACTGTTTCAGGTACTTAAATAGTTCCACTTTTTCTAAATATTGTTTTATTTTATCTTTTGAAATTGTCTCTTTTTCATATAATTTTTCGTAGTAATTTTGAATCACTTTCTTTTCATCATCAATTTGATGGTGAAGAGTTCCTTCTCCATCCATTAATTGATGTATCAATTTCTTTTTTTCCCCCTTTTTCAGTTTATATGCCAACCATCTTCCTAGTTTATTTGCATTTTTAAAGATGTTTTGTTTAGCGCTTTTAAATTTTTGTGCTAATTCTTCTTTATTTATTATGTTTTTTTAAATTCCATTTGATTTTTAAAGTTCTTTTTTATGGATCTTTTTGTAATGGATCTTTTTGTAATTCTATCTCTAATATTCTTCTTCTAATTTCTTTTGATTTTGTCTCTTTTTTATTTTCCTTTGGCTAAGCCTCAATATATGCCTTAGCTGTGTCCTATACATTTTGTAATGAGGTCTCTTTTCTATTCTTTTTAAGGAAAAAGTCCAATTTTCTTCCCATAAATTGGATTAATTCCTTTCCTTTTAATATTGATTAGTTCAATGCCCATCTTAATTTCCTTTTAGCTCTGCTGACATCCACATCATATCTATTCTTGACCAAGACATATGTCTATTTAAATAAAATGAATATTGATTTTCCTTAGGATGCCTCTTTCCCCATACATCTTGAATACCTAGTTCTTCCACCATTTTGAAAAAAGTCTTTGGAAGTATTTTTCTAGTTTTTTTATTTACTTTTCTAGTTTTATAGTCCAAGTCCACATCCACAATTGCATTAAAGTCTTCTACTATGCATATATTTTCATACTCCAGTTCTATTATTTTCTTATGAAGTTTACCATAAAAGTCCTCTTGGTTGCTATTTGGTGCATATATTGCTACTAACAGTATCTGTTTGTAGATCATTGTTATCTCCACCATCAAAATCCTCCCTTCCTCGTCAGTAAAAATTGGCTTAGCATTTATTGTTTATTTTACATAAAGAGCTATTCCCTTTCTTCTTTGTTTTCCCTTTCTCACTTGCACCTCCTGGCTTTCACTTCTGCCTGTAGGTTGAACTGTTGTTCTACTTCTCTCTTTTTCTTCTTTCTCTTGTTTAATATACTCCACTCCAAATTTTATAGAAAAAATATCTTTATGTCCAAATTTTGAAGTATCCAAAAACTTCTAAATTAATTAATATTTTATTTGAGGGCCCCAGTCCAACTTCCTAATTTCAAAGTTGGTTTTTTTCTGACTCTTTTAAGAAATTATTTAACTTTATTTCCTGTTCTAAAAAGGGCTCTTAGGCTTTACCCACCACTTTTCTTGGGAGGTGAGAAAAAAACCAGCTCCATCTCCTCCTTTTTAGGTCCTACTTTCACTCCAATGTTTTCCAGGGGGCTCTTTCTTCCATGAGAATTAGAAATACAAAGTTAAGAGTCTCTCACCCAGATCAATCACACTGTTCTTTCACACTTTCTTTTCCAGTGGCTGTCTGGCATACAATGGCTGTCTTTTCCTTCCTGTCAGGTTTGAGAGCCTTCTCCAGATCAATCAGGGAGTTTGAGCCCTCCCTGAGATCTGTGGAGTGTGCCCTCTTTATTCATCACCCCTCTGAGATGATTTAGATCTGTCCGGACCTCCCAGCTGTCCAGATTTCAGTGCAATCCCATGGAGCCCCATGTGACATGTAGTATCGCCGTGACATCAGCCACACCTGTTTCAAAATCCCTATTTATCTGATACTTAGTGCCTTACTATGCTGCTATGATAAGTGCTGTCTTTTACTTCAATCCTTTCCAGCCATTGGCAGGATTTCCCAGTGTCTCCCATTTCAGCGCTCTGCTGATGGTACATCCCATGCAGAGTCTTTTCCTGCCATGGTCCTTCCTCTGCTTAACTTCTCATCTTTGCTGCTGCCTCTTAGCAGCTCATTTTTGGGCGCCATTTTAGTGATATGATTCTAGGATGCTCTGAGTTTCTTCCAGGACAGTGGCTTTGATCCCCATCCACTTCTTTCTGGCTGATGTATGGTCTCTGGGTATTTGACTTTGAGTGGAAACCTCTGTACTTTTGTGAGGAGCTTCACATCAGCAGCCTTCATATCCTCTTTTCATCAGTTCACTGTACTGGCAAGATATCTGATGATTGGCAGGGCATATCTGTGGATGGCATGGATCTTGTTCTTCCTATTGAACTGACTCTTCAGGACCTCTCTTATCCTTTGGTGGTACTTGGATGTAACTGTCTTCATTGTCTCTTTATCATGGCTCCTATTTGATTGTGGGATAAAAGATAATTGTATTTGATCTATAAGTTTGCTATGTGGCCCAGCAGAAGTTTCACTCCATCAATCTTAACTACTTTCCCTCTTCTTACTATTATCTGGCCATACTTCTCCAATTTGAATGACATTCCAGTGTCTTCACTGTAGATATGAGCAAGTCGATGTCTTGTTCACTCTTAACATACAACTTGGTGTCATCCAAGTAGAAGGGGTAGCTGATGGCAATTCTACTTTTGCACTTGTATCCATTGTTAGCCCTGGAGCCATCTTTAATCTTCAGGGCTGCCACAGAGGTGGATAGGCAAGCTGTGGGAATGGGAGGGGAAAGTGAAGATAGTGTGGAGGTTTGTAATCATAACATTTTTCCCTTGGGAGTCAAGGACGTTGAGCATGCACTGGGGGAGGCGTGACTGGAAGTCAACCAAAGTTGGGACAGTGACTTTACTTTGGGTGGGGAAAACCCAGGGCATTCAGATTTGGATTTTCCCAGATGTGCCAATATGACATCTGTAATAAATTCATGCTTTGAGGAAGATGCCTGCCTCAGAGTTTTGATTCTGTTGGGGGTGTTACTTGGAACTCTGACATCCATATCTGGTCCTTGTAATTATTTGGCTGAGGGAATTCAAGCTTCTGCAGAGCAGCAGCAGGAACAGTACAGCACCTTGATATATGGCCAGTTCTGTCTTTGACTTCCAGAGTAGGTCCTTAGTCCTCTTGACTTTGTATAGTGGTAGGCATTCACAGATTCACAAGTGTGGCATTGAGCTGTAGGCTTTCTTATAGTCAGTCCAGGCTGTGGCATTGATCTGCCTAGAACCTGAGTCTTGGGCGACTGCTCTATCTATCAGCAACTAGTGTTTTGAGTATGTCTCTGCCTGCTCTTTGCTATATAGAACTGGGAGTTGGGTATATCAGTAGAATTGAAATCCAATTGAATTAGGAAGGAAGTTATTTAAGAAAAATGAGTAATTACTGATGAAGAAATAGGATCCAGAATGAGAAGAGTGAATGTGAATTGAATTAAAAGGTAAGTAGTGACATTGTTTGCACCACAGCATTATATTTGTGTGGCTTAGTCCTATAGAGATACTAAATGAACATCAGACTGCAAAAGAAATATATAAAAGGTCAAAAGGGAGAAGAAGATCAAAGAAATCAGCTGGAGTTAATGAGGTTCTCAAAAAGAAAGACAAAAATGAAAAAATAACTGTATAGACATAATGGAAACAGGGATCATTTGCAAGAATGAATAGTGAATAGTGTTCATATAAACCAAATTTAGCTATAATTTTCTCTTTTTTCAAATGCCATGTGTGTTTTTTCCTTTGGTTTATTGTTTTTGCATCAATTCTTTGCATAATGTTGCTTACTCTATAAAGAAATAGTATGATTGTCATGTATGACTCTTCTCCTCCTCCTCCTTTTTTTATCATTTCTTCAAGATTTTTGAAATCTACTTTATTGAAGTCCTAAGCATTTGACTAAGTTTTAATTTTTCTTAAGACCACTACAAGGGCATCTCTTCCTGATAGTCTTACTATTTCCAGTTCCTTGACAAAATTCCTGGTATTACCAAGTCAAAGATGGAAAGATTTTCCTTGCTCTTTTTTCTATCCTCTGAAATGGAAAGTTAATAGTAAGACAAATCCATTATTTTCTGGGAGGGCCATGTTTAGTCAGATTTGTCTTCCAGCAGATGTTGGGGTAAATAGGGCAATCATTGCTACTTTGTGACTCTGAGATCTGCAATTTGCTTTTTGAAGACATCATCCCGTTCATTTCTTGTATAGGAATTAATAGACAAAAACACTTTTATTAACACTTCTTGCATTCTCAAAGGCTTTCTACATTCTCACCAAATTTGAATGTTTATATCTATGAAATCCTATTTATCTTTCTGTAATAAAAGCTCAAGCACATCCTGTTTATTTTTTATAGTATGAATAGTATAGACATCAAATACTATGACTTTTATCCCAGATTTTTCATTGTTTTAATATTATAAACTGCCCAGAGTTTACCTTGTGATAAGAAGGGCAGTCAAATATATCTATATCTATATCTATATCTATATCTATATCTATATCTATATCTATTTCTATTTCTATTTCTATTTCTATTTCTATATCTATCTAGAGATAGACAGATAGAGATAGATAGATATCTAGAGATGGATAGATAATTGAGGGGGAGGAGGGAGGGGGGAGGAGGGAGGGAGGGATTCAGCTGGTTTGCACCAGTTCAGGAGAACTGGTAGCTAACTTTCTGAGCAGTTTGGCGAACTGGCTGTTGGAAGAAATCTCCTTCCAACAGCATTTTGTTTTTCCCACCTTATGGGGTTAATCCTGCCAGGAAGACAGAAAAGAGGTGTTCCTTTGTGTATTGTTTCTAGCCTAATCCTACTTATCTCTATTGCCCTGCTTAAGTGCTTTCGGAAACTGCCTCTGTGCTTAAGCCTTGTTACAGTGTAACAGCTGTTAACGGTTCTTGGCAGTACGCCCAGACTTTCTATAGCCTGAGTGGCTTCTCTGGAGATTCCCCCTCCCCTTTACTGGTATTTTTTTTTTAAATAATTTTTTTTTATTTCCATTTTTCAACATCATATTTATGTACAAACTATTATCCATCATTAATCATTAATTTTTATTTATTACTGATTCAGGCCTGCCCGACTGCCACTTCCTTTCTACACAACTTCCCTCTCTACCCTCTACTACTTTCCCATCCTTCATCCCCTTCACTTTACTACCTCCTCTCCTCCTTCTCCACTCCTCCCTTCTTCCACCCTATCTAACCCTCTTATTCCCCTTCTCCTTCTCTACACTTTCCTATCTACTTTCTTCCCTCCTTCTACTCCTCTCTCCTTTTCTTCCCGAAATGGCAGTCGAGCATCCCCAATATCATTTTAAATTTTTTAATTTCATGTCTTCAAAAATTACTGTACATTAATAATCAGTCCATGTATCACTTGTTGATTCATTTTCCCTTCCCCCTCCCCTTCCCCCCAGACTTCCCGGAGCAAATACCGGTATTATAACCAACAATCACAAGCTAAAGTATACAAAATATACATAACCTCCCACCTTAAAAAAAATTTAAAACTATAGATCCCCTCACAATAAAAATAAAAAAGATAGGAAAGAATAATAAAAAAAAGGGGGAAAGAAACAATACCAACTTCACATATTGCTTCTTCTTACAGTCCATTTTTTAAAATTAATCCATCTTCTCAGATTCAATTTTTTTCTTTTCCCACTTATATATTCCTTCAAATATCATAAGTCCATTTCTCAAGTTACAGTCCATCTTCTCGAACTCAAATTTTTATCACTTATATATTTCTTCAATTGCCATAACATTTAATGTCCATTCTTCTTATAGTCTTATAGTCCATTTTAAAAATTAGTCCATCTTCTAAAGTTCAAATTTTTTTCCCCGCCCACTTGTATATTCCTTCAGATTTCATAAATCCATTTCTTAAATTACAATCCAGCTTCTCAAATTCAAGTTTTCATCACTTATATATTTCTTCAATTGTCATAAGATTTAATATTCAATCTTCCAATACTACTCCATCAATCAAATATCAAACAAATAATCATTTAGACTACATCCACAATATAACAGTAAACAATTAAAATCATCACATCCACATTATCTAAAGTCATAAATTTCACTTTTCAACCTTCACAATTGAGTAATATCATCCTATAAATTTATACCATACAAATAGCAAATAACACAAATCCTATAATTTATATCCTAAACAGATCAATTCCAAAAATTAACCATAATCATCATATTCACATCTTAAACATTCCTCCCCTCTCCCATTCTATTTTCCATCATTTCCAAACCAGTTAACTTAGCATCTAACAACAAAGGATTCCCACTCTTTAAAACATTAATATAAAAATGTCTCGCTTTCATAACAGAATTAAGAAAATACTTTCTACCTCTAAAATTCACTGACAAACCCATTGGGACTTCCCATCTAAAATGTATCTGATATTTCTTAAGCTCATCCACCAAAAAAGCAAATTCTCTTCTGTTTCTTAACATTTTAGGAGGAATTTCCTTCATCATTTTTATATCTTGTCCCAATATCTGAAATTTATTGTTATAAAAGGCTTGCAAAATTTCATACCTAACCTTTTTAGTTGTAAAATAAATAACCACATCCCTAGGTACTCTATTTTGTCTTGCCCACCAAGAATTAACACGATAAATTCTTTCAATATTAATCTCAAAATCTTCTGGCTCCACACCCTTTATCTGTGCAAAGGCTTGCATAAAAATCTCCTTTAAATTTTCCTTCCTATTTTGTTTCAACCCCCTCACCCTTATAGCATATTCCATTAATCTATATTGTAATATTACTCTTTCTTCATCTGCCCTATCTACCTTTGCCTTTATATCTTCCATCTTATTATCTAAGTTCCAATTATTTTGATCTTTTCGAATTTCTTCTATTTTCCTTTGCAGCTCTAAATTAGCTTTATTAAATTCTGCAAGATCATCCTGCATCTGAATACAAGAACTTAATATTTGCGCAATTGCATCCTTTACCATTTTCATTTCCCTCTTCTGCTCTTCCACCACTTCCTTGAAATCCAACATCTCTTTCTCTATTTCGTCAAATTTTTGATCTATTTCTAAAAAGTGACTCTCCAAAAACTCCTGTAAAAAATTTCTTACTTCCTTTTTGATTTCTTCTTTTAATTTTTGAATCTGAGCTGAAGAAATTTCAAAGTTTTTAATAACTTTTGGCACTATTTGCTTAAAAGCCATTTTAAAAAAAAGGATAACTTAATAATAGACCAAGAAAAAGAAAGAAAAAAAAATTATAAAAGAAAGTTTCAAAAAACTTATCTTCTAAATCACTATAATCCCAAGGAAGAAGAAAAAATATAAATCATAAGATTCTCATTTCTTCCAATTAGTCAGTATCTTCCTATATATCTTCTTTTTCAACACACTTTTAGCACTATTTGCTTAAAAGCCATTTTTTAAAAATATAACTTAATAACAGGTCAATAGAAAAGAAAAAATATTTAGAAAAGAAAAAATTTCAAAAAACCTTTCTTCTAAATCAGTATAATCCCAAAGAAAAAGAAAAAATATAAATCATAAAATTCTCATATCTTCCGTTTAGTCAGTATGTGTCAGGCTACCTCCGACTATAATTAGGAAAGAATTCACCTTGACTTCATTTGGAATAAAGACAAGTGCTTTTACTTTTTACAGTCTTGATAGCAGCCAAGCTAAGTTGGATCTGAGACAAAATATGGCTAACATATCATATCCCCCCAATTGTCCCTCCTCCTCCAGGAGGTCAGGCTGGTCTGGTCCAATGCCAGCTCCTTCTCGGCCCCTCGTGGTAATCTTCTTCCACAGGTCTCTAGATGTCAGTCATCTTAGGAATGCAGTGTCTGTTAGAAAACCCCGCGCTGATAACACTCAGTTGTTAATCATCCCTCCCCCACTGTTATGTCAGCCGACACTCTTAATAGGCTCCTTTCCCTTACCCTGTACGGTGGTATGATACATCTCATTTCCTTAATAGTTTTATAATACAGAAATAAACATTTCACATTCTATCTACTGATATAATCATTCAAAAGTATATGAAGATTGGAGTGGAGGCTGACATTCGGCCCTCCTGCAACAAGGACGTCAGTCCTAGAAAGAAAAAAATTATAAAAGAAAGTTTCAAAAAACTTATCGTCTAAATCACTATAATCCCAAGGAAGAAGAAAAAATATAAATCATAAGATTCTCATTTCTTCCAATTAGTCAGTATCTTCCTATATATCTTCTTTTTCAACACACTTTTAGCACTATTTGCTTAAAAGCCTTTTTTTTTAAAATATAACTTAATAACAGGTCAATAGAAAAGAAAAAATATTTAGAAAAGAAAAAATTTCAAAAAATCTTTCTTCTAAATCAGTATAATCCCAAAGGAAAAGAAAAAATATAAATCATAAAATTCTCATATCTTCCGTTTAGTCAGTATGTGTCAGGCTACCTCCGACTATAATTAGGAAAGAATTCACCTTGACTTCATTTGGAATAAAGACAAGTGCTTTTACTTTTTACAGTCTTGATAGCAGCCAAGCTAAGTTGGATCTGAGACAAAATATGGCTAACATATCATATCCCCCCAATTGTCCCTCCTCCTCCAGGAGGTCAGGCTGGTCTGGTCCAATGCCAGCTCCTTCTCGGCCCCTCGTGGTAATCTTCTTCCACAGGTCTCTAGATGTCAGTCATCTTAGGAATGCAGTGTCTGTTAGAAAACCCCGCGCTGATAACACTCAGTTGTTAATCATCCCTCCCCCACTGTTATGTCAGCCGACACTCTTAATAGGCTCCTTTCCCTTACCCTGTACGGTGGTATGATACATCTCATTTCCTTAATAGTTTTATAATACAGAAATAAACATTTCACATTCTATCTACTGATATAATCATTCAAAAGTATATGAAGATTGGAGTGGAGGCTGACATTCGGCCCTCCTGCAACAAGGACGTCAGTCCTAGAAAGAAAAAAGAGAAGTTAGGGTTTGTCAGGATATTTTTTATAGAATTGTGCTATCTTTTCCGATGCACGAACATCTTCTTTGTTCACCCATTCAGCTTGGGATAACGGGAAGTGTTTCCAAGCAATAAGATATTGAATTTTATTTCTATGTTTTCTTGAATCTAAAATTTCTTTTATTTCAAAGTGTTGTTCAGGTTTCAGCAAGCTCACATGGAAAACGGGGTGAATTCTCCTAAGTGTTTTTGGTAAATCTAGTTGTACCGTCACGGGGTTGATGATTTTTACTATGGGGAAAGGTCCCACATATTTGGGTCCAAGTTTCTTAGATTTCTGAGTGGTTTGAAGATATTTGGTGGAAAGATAAACCTTATCGCCCACTTGATATTTGTTCTCAGGGGACCTTTTTTTATCTGCTTGTTTTTTATGCGCACGGTGAGCATCGTCGATTGCCTTGCGAGTCATTTTCCATGTGCTTTGTATTTGATCTATCCATTCTGACAAAGAGGAAACAGTAGTTTCTTCCTTTGGGAGTTCCGAGATAGGAACAAAATCTTGACCTGAAGCTATTTTAAAGGGAGTAAATCCCGTGCTACTATGAATTGAGTTGTTGTAGGCAACTTCAGCAAAAGGTAAGAGATCTGCCCAATTGTCTTGCTGGTAGTTAACATAACATCGCAGATACTGTTCTAGTACAGAGTTCGAACGTTCACAGCTTCCATTAGTTTGGGGATGATGGGAGGAGCTTAATCCTTGGGCGGAGCCAATGAGTCGTAAAAATTCTCTCCAAAATTGAGAAGTGAATTGAACTCCTCGATCTGAAATGATGCGATCAGGAACTCCGTGGAGTCTATAAATGTGTTGTACAAACAACCTTGCTAGAGTCTTTGAGGAGGGTATTTTTGAACATGGGATAAAATGGACTTGTTTGGAGAAAAGGTCAGTTACAACCCATATAACAGTATTGCCTGAACTTTCAGGTAATTCCACTATGAAATCCATGGATATTTCTTTCCATGGGGTTCCTGGTCTGGCTACCGTTTGAAGTAGTCCAGGAGGTTTTCCCGGAGGCCTTTTGGATGATGCGCAAATAGGACAACTTGCTACATATGCTTGAATGTCTTTTTTAAGACTTGGCCACCAAAATTGTCTTTTAAGAAGATGCAAAGTTTTCACAAATCCAAAATGTCCTGCCATTTTAGCATCATGGCATCGTTGTAGGATGGTTTCTCTGAGTGATAGAGGAACATATAGTTTTGTTCCAATCCAAGCTAGTCCATCACGGAGTGTGCATTCATGGGAATGCGCTAAGTACCAGTCATCGGTGTTTAAAGCTTCTTTAAACGACTTGGTCAGTTCATCTGGGAGTGAGGGGTAGCTTCTAGTTATTGCTGGGGCTGCCAACTGTTGCACGGGAAGTATTGGTCGAACCACCTCGGAACGAGTGCAATTGTATTGGGGCAAACGTGAGAGAGCATCCGCTAAGAAGTTTTTCCCCCCAGGAATGTAATGTAAAGTGAAATTAAAGCGGTTAAAATATTGAGCCCAGCGGGCTTGTTTAGGTGAAAGTTTTCTAGGAGTCTTTAGAGCTTCTAGATTTTTGTGATCAGTCCAAACTTCAAAAGGATGATTTGAACCCTCTAAGAATTGTCTCCATGTCCGTAGAGCCCAATGAACTGCAAATGCTTCCTTTTCCCAAATAGCCCATCGTCTTTCAGTTTCAGTCAATTTTCGAGAAGTGAAAGCACAGGGTTGTAGTTACCATCAGTATTGTTTTGGAGCAAACGGCTCCGACTGCTACATCACTTGCATCAGCTTGTATTACAAAAGGAACATCCATGTCAGGGTGCTTTAAAATAGGTTCGCAAAAGAGTCGTTTCAATTTTTCAAATGCTGCCTGACATTCCATTGTCCATTCGAGAGGTAATGATGGTTTGGGTTTCGTGTCTCCTTTAGTTTTCAAGAGGTTGGTGATTGGTAAAGCAATTTGAGCAAAGGAGGGGATGAATTGACGATAGAAATTTGCGAATCCTAAAAAACTTTGGAGTTGCTTGCGTGTGCGTGGGGGCCCATTCAAGACAGCTTTCACTTTTCTGGATCCATTTCTAACCCATCAGCTGAAATCGATACCCTAAGTAGTCTATTTTGGTTTGATGGAAATCACATTTGGATAGCTTGCAATATAGTTCTGCAGATAATAACTTTTTGAGAACAGCTCTTACTAGTTTAATATGTTCTTCCATTGTTTCTGTATAGATAAGTATGTCGTCAAGGTAGACAAGAACTCCTTTGAACAAATGCTGATGGAGTATTTCATTTATTAGTTGCATAAAAACTGCGGCGCCCCTGCAGTCCAAGGGCAGTACTCTGGAAACATCCTAGTGGACAGTTGAAAGCGGTTTTCCATTCATCCCCCTCTTTTATACAAACTCTGTAGTAGGCTTCTCGCAGGTCCAGTTTGGTGAAGAATTTTCCCTTCGCTAAATGTGCTAACATATCTTTCATGAGTGGCATGGGGTATATGTTTTCGCACACGGCGTTTAGGTTCCTATAGTCAACTATAAGACGAAAGGAGCCATCTTTCTTTTCCCGGAACCTCACTGGCGCAGCCACGCGAGGTCTAGCCGGTTGGATAAACCCCCGCTCTAGGTTTTTGTCTATGAATTTGCGTAGCTCCCCCAATTCCTTTTGGGTCATGGGATAAGCTTTTGGTTTTGGAAGCTTTACCCCCGGAAGGATGTCTATGGCACAGTCAATAGGCCTATGGGGAGGAAGTACGTCTGATGCTTTCTCACTAAAGACTTCTCGCAAGTCCCAGTATTCCTTGGGTATTCTCTCCTCCCCGTCTATCCGTTCGATCATTGCCCCCAACGTATCCTGGTGCATGGCCACAGTAGATCCCTTCTTGGGTTCCCCCTTTTTCCCTTTTAATGTTTTGGAACGGAAACGTAGGACTCCCGTTCTCCAGTTAATATGGGGTTCCATTTCGCAACCATGACAGGCCTAGCAACAGGGGTTGGTCCATTCCTGGGGCTACTATGAAGTTCAGAATTTCGGTGGTCTCCTATTATCATTTCTATGGGTTCTGTTACAAAATGGGCGGGTCCTCCCCTGCCACAGAGCCATCCAACTGGGCAAACGCTATGGGCCTACTTAGGGTTCTCAATCTTAGTTCCATTTTTTCTACTAGTTCGGGACTGACCATACATCTAGTGCATCCAGAATCGAGTAGTGCTAGCAGTTCCCCCTTATTACCCGAAGAGGGTACATGTAGATTGACTGGAATGTCCAAGGGGCCCCGTGCCCAACTCACCAGAAGGTCTTCATCGGACTCTGATGTGGTTTTGCTGTCGTCCAGTATCGGTCGGCCGCCTTCCTCCTTGATGGGCGTGCCCTTCTTGGCAACGCCCTCCCCACTTTTGCGGTTTCGCCTTAGCCGCTGGTTTCACTGGTTCCTTTTCACCACCAGAGGTCGCGCTTGGTATCAACTTAACCCTACAGTCGGCTGCTCGGTGGCCTTCTTTTCCACATCTGTAGCACGCAGACGAACGTGGTCTTCCTCCCTCCAATCTAGGGACGTCCCTATAGGTGCCTTCTGGAGAACGGCCAAGGAATGGCCCTCCAGTGCGCTGTCTTCTGCCACGGTCCTTCACTAGCTCGATTTCCATCTCTGCTGCCAGGGTGTACCAGCCATACAGCGTCGTTGGAGAGGCTCGTGCTCGACACAGTTCGTAGAGATCTCCATTCAGACCATCTTTGAAAATGTCCACAAGGGTCACCTCCGACCACCCTCTCATCAAGGGAACTAAATCACTGAACTCCTGGTTATAATCAGCCACCGGTCTCCTCCCTTGCCTGATGGTTTTCATTCGACCTTTGGCCTTTTGCTCTGCCAGGGGGTCCTCAAATCTCCTCCTCAGTGCAGTCATAAAATGCTCGTAGTTTTGCAGTAAGGGGGAGTGGTTGGTATATAACGACACATACCACGCAGCTGCTCTTCCGGTCAAATTGTGGGTCACAGCTCTCACTTGTGCTGCCTGTGACCAATAATCTTCCCCCCAGTCTATCATGTGGTCATTCACTTTCGGCAGGAACAGTCCCAACTCCTTCGCATTTCCATCAAATTTCTCTGATATGGGGGGAATTTTTGGCTTTTTCCTTCCCCTGCGCAGCCTTGCTTGGTCAGCAGGTGGCGCGCGGCCCCCATCCAATTCAGCTTCCTCTGGGGAGAGGGTTCCCGGCTCTGGCTCTTCAGAAATCTCACCGCCCTGGGAATCACCTCTAGCTGGCCCCTTTGTATTATCTTCCTCCTCTTCTCCCTCCCACCTGGAGGTCCGAATAGGGGATTCATACCTTTGGCGAGCTGCTTGCCTTACTTTCACTTAACGGAAAAGACGCAAGGCTTCCTCCAACTGGAGTTTGTCCCTTATCTCTTGTTCTGCTTCCGAAAGTCTTTCTTTTTCTTTTTTCTTTTTCCTTTTAGTTACTCCAGAGGGAAGCTCTTGTGCTTGGTTTCCACCTTCCTCTTCCAGCTTTAATTGCTCTGCCCACCGAGCTCTGCAATCTTCCAGCTCAGGGTTAAAAGTGTCAGCAGAAATTCCTCCGGACGCCTCCCCCAGCTCAGCCGGCAGCTGGCCTTCCATCACATTTGGGGTTTCTCCCCGGTATTGCGATTGCAATCCTGGTTGGTAGACATGATGATGAGATCCAACTTAATGTCAGGCTACCTCCGACTATAATTAGGAAAGAATTCACCTTGACTTCATTTGGAATAAAGACAAGTACTTTTACTTTTTACAGTCTTGATAGCAGCCAAGCTAAGTTGGATCTGAGACAAAATATGGCTAACATATCATATCCCCCCAATTGTCCCTCCTCCTCCAGGAGGTCAGGCTGGTCTGGTCCAATGCCAGCTCCTTCTCGGCCCCTCGTGGTAATCTTCTTCCACAGGTCTCTAGATGTCAAACATCTTAGGAATGCAGTGTCTGTTAGAAAACCCCGCGCTGATAACACTCAGTCGTTAATCATCCCTCCCCCACTGTTATGTCAGCCGACACTCTTAATAGGCTCCTTTCCCTTACCCTGTACGGTGGTATGATACATCTCATTTCCTTAATAGTTTTATAATACAGAAATAAACATTTCACATTCTATCTACTGATATAATCATTCAAAAGTATATGAAGATTGGAGTGGAGGCTGCCATTATGTTTCTGTGTATCTTCTTTCTTCTATTTCAACACTAGACGTTAATAAGCATTTCTACTTTCGTTTTCAGAACACACATTCCACAAAACCGCCATTTGCTTTCTTCTCTCCTATCTTCGCAGCAAATAAATCCTCAGGGGCACACAGGTGCTAGAACGCCAGTTTCTGCTCTGTCCACGTTCCAATCCATCATTAAAACAATTCCTGTCGTGGAAATTGGACGCTTCGTTTGTTCACCATAAAGGCAAATACCTCTCCTAGCCAGGAGCTTATCAGGTTATAGAAGGAGAACTTCCCACAAGCTTTAAAAGCTTATTAGGGCATCTCTACCTCAAACCTAATTGCTCAACTTTCCTCCTTTACCTGAAGGAAAGAATCCAGCTGTCGGACTCAGATTTACGATGTCCTGACAGCTTACAGACTAGGGAGTTAGCAGCTAAATCATAGCTGCTTCTTCACGAAGCGGAGCCAAAGCGGAAGTCCCTTTACTGGTATTTTTATTCCAGAGCTTGACTTTCTTAAAGGGGGGGGGGTTGTTTTAGCTTTTTAAAACTGTTTTAGTGGTTCCTGGCCTTATCCTTTTGGGGTGTACCCCTTAATCGTGACCTGCTGAGCTACCTCTCGTTCTATCTCTCCCCAACATTCCTGGCACTTGCCCACCTCCTATCCATCCATCCATCCCTCCCCCTCACCTGCAAACTCCCGCCCCACTCACAAGAAAGCAGCTGCCTGCCATCTCTTGACATGTGGTGCCCACCCAGTGGACAACACCCCTTCTGGCTGAGTAGTGCACCACTCACTGACCAAGCAGTATCCCAGGATCATGATGTGGGTGAAGCCAATGAGCACCAGGTCTTTGAGGAGTCTGTGCCGGGGCTGTCACCATCCCAGCACTGAAGATGGCTTCCCCTGTGCCTTCCAAAACCCAGGTGGAAGCAGCTGAAAGCGGAGATGAGGCCAGTTGGACCAGCCACCTGCTGCTGAGTCTTCCAGGAGCCAGGGCAGCTGCGTGGAGCTAGAACCATAGAGCGGGAAGTGCATTCCCAGAGTGGGCACTGCCAGAAAAATCTCTGCATCAGCAGTGGCCACTCTGGGAGTGTGCCCTCTCCCCTCCTTGGAAGAGCTTTATAGCTCCTGCTGCCTTAAAAAAGTTCAAAACATTCTTAAAGATCCAGCTCATCACACCCTTTTTTTAAAACTATTACCATCTGGGCAACGGTACAGGTCAATAAAAACAAGGACAAATAGGCTGAAAAACAGCTTCTATCCCAAGGCAATAACCATATTGAATTCTACAGTAGAGTGCAATATCGGGTTTTCAATTTCAATTATATAGAATGTAAAGGATGTATGTTTGTGTTTTTATTTTTATAGTTATAATGTACACTGAAGATGGCATTTAATTTCATTGTACCATATGCAATGACAATAAACTATACCATACTATACTTTACCAGCAGCTACTCACGAAGGGGCCCTAGCAGGCTGACAGCGCTCAGGACGTTTTTGGAGGTTTTTGATCAGGGCTTGGTGGTGGACTGGGCTGGACAGAAGGCAAGGTGAGGCAGACGCCAAAGGCTGTAATGACTGGTAGCATGATTTTTAAGTGAATAACAACAACCAAAAGCAGCCATGCTTCTTGGAGGCGGTAGCCGGAGTGGCACCTGCAAATCAGCTGTTCCATGGAGCAAGTTGCTGGTAAATTTATTAGGCAAGGAGGCGAGGTAGAAGGGCAGCTCTCCCGGTACATGGGGAAAACTAATAAGACCTCCCCAAAAATAAGACCTGGTGTCTTTTTTGGTGGCCCAAAAAATATATGACCCACTTATTTTCAGGGAAACATGGGTAGGTAGGTAGGTAGGTAGGTAGGTAGGTAGGTAGGTAGGTAGGTAGATAGATAGATAGATAGATAGATAGATAGATAGATAGATAGATAGATAGATAGATAGATAGATAGTCTCATTGCATCAATCGTCCCGTGTCCTTCTATAATGGGCAAGTCTTTCAATAAGGTACTTCTTTCAAAGTTTTCATCTCCATATACAATGGGTTCCATTTAGGGTCTGTGACAATTCACCACAGTCAACTCTCATGGGACAAATTGCTACAGGACAAGAGTTACACAAATATCAAACAAATGGTGGATAGAATCATTAAAGAAAGAATGCAAAAGGAGGGGCAGAATGAAATGTGAATTACAAAAATTAAAATATTTTTTATTTATTTTGAATAATTAAATTGAATGGTTAAATTGTCCTGCAGTGAGTTGTCGGGTGGCAAGTTGGCCGTGGCAAATTGTCCCATTCCATTTGAATCTCTACTGACTAAATGGTAGACTGCTGGTCCACATGTATTTGAATGAAACATCTGATGTTTCATTCAAACTTATCTTGACCAGTCCATATGAGAGACAATGCACTTTAGGCCAGTAGTCTGTCATTTAGAGCTAGTCTCCCATATTTTTTAGGCTTTGGAACATGTTAATCAAAAATAAAATTTCCTGCACCTCTCATCAAAAGGCAAACTCTGGTGACAGACCGCCCCTCTCCCACATGCTTAATATCTCACAGAACCCAAACAACTTATTGGAAAGATGCAGCTGAAGTATGCAAACTTAACATTTCAAAAAAGAAAAGAAACTTCTTACTCAGACAAATTAGCACTTTGATCTGAAAATAAAGCCCTGTGAGCAAAGATTAAAGGAACTAGTTATGTTTAGCCTGCAGATAAAATATCTGGGATGTGTTTTTAAGGGGCAGCCATTGCTGAAAGGAAAGACAGACAACAACGCAGCTGGATTTAGACAAAATAAAAAGAACACTCATAATCTCTGAAGGATTTTGTTTTGCTGTGCATGTTGTTGTTCTTTCTGTACAACCAAGTGTGTGAGTGAGTTCCCAACAGGAACACATGTTTCCTAGAGTGCATTTAAAAATCACAGCTTTGCAAATCTACCAACTATATTCATTGTTCCTTTAAATTACACAAGATTAAAAAAAATCTTAATGTAATTCCCTTTGAACTATATCCTACTTAATTTTTAATGGAAACTGACAGAAACAATTTGCATCACTTGCCACCACCTTTGAGAAGCTTGACTACCAAATGAATGTTAAACCAATTGAGACAGTTTGCAACACTAATTCCATTTAAAGATGAACAAGCCACTGTGTGTTAAGGTGGGGGATTGGCGGGGGGGGGGAGGGGGGCTGTTAAGTATTCATGCTCTTTCAGAGAGGCAGGCAGGTGGGTGGGTGGGCTTTTTCCCTAGAAGAGGCTTTCCCCTGATCTGGGAGTGCTTGACACAAAGAGGCAGTGAGACCCTCCTGGCGAGGAGCACCAAGACACTCTACATACCCAAATAGGTTGGAAACTATGAGATAATTGAGCTTTAGGAAAGAGACAGCAGAGAGCAGTTTTCAGAAACATGGCAAGCACATCACTGTGGTTGAAATTGTAGCAATGGTGTGCTCCCTACCCCCACGCCATCTGAAAGCACCCCTTCAAAGCCTGCCAAATATCTGCCTGTTTTCCGTTTGGCATTTCCTACAGCTGATGGGTGCTCATAAATCACGACTTCAGACAGACAAATAAAATGCAAGCTAAATGGAGGGCGCATTATTTGAAAAACTACCTAGAAATGAATATAGTCTAGCCTCTCTTCTTGGCCAAGGGAAAACCTCACAAACTAACTACAAAGAAGACCTTTGCTGTCTCTCTTCTTCAGTGAATTCACCTGACAACCATTTTAAGCTGATTTTCTTTTACTTGTTTCAAGGGTTGCAAAGAAAATCACAGCTATAGAAAGGGGCCATTTAGATCATGGCGTCTGATCTCTTGTTCAATGCAAAAATTGACAGCAGAATCTCTAGAAGAGACTGCTCCGGTGGTGGGTTTCAAATAATTTAACAACCGGTTCTGTGGGCATGGCTAGGTGGATGTGGCTAGGTGGTCATGTGGGGCCTCTGGTGGCTCAACAGACTAATGCAGTCTGTTATTAACACAGCTGCGTGCAATTACTGCAGGTTCAAGTCTCACCAGGCCCAAGGTTGACTCAGCCTTCCATCCTTTATAAGGTAGGTAAAATGAGGACCCAGATTGTTGGGGGCAATAAGTTGACATTGTATATAATATACAAATGGATGAAGACTATTGCTTAACATAGTGTAAGCCGCCCTGAGTCTTCGGAGAAGGGCGGGATATAAATGCAAATAAAACAACAACAACAACAAAAACTGAGTGGGCGTGGTCAACTTGACATCACTCATGGCAAGGTGGGCGGCACCTTGCTGTGAGTGATGTCATTGGCCACGCCCACTCTGTCACATGACCAATGCTGCAGAGACAGGGTGATTTCCTACCTCCCCCTCCGCCCTTAGGCTGACAAAATAAAAGCCCATCTAAAGAGTATTGCCTGCCTGCTGAATACTGGCAAAAGGAGGCTAGGGGGGAAAAAAGAGAAGGAAACACCCCATTTTCCGTGCCAGGCTGGATCGGGAGGTGGGGGAGCAAAAAGCCTACTCAGTCCATATGTACTCACCAGCATGACAGCAACTCTCTCTTCCAGCTCACCAGTTTAGGCATTGGGAGCTTGGGCAATTTTCTTCCAGCGCTCGTGCAGGGAATCTCGGGAGTGCCAGCATGTTGCATGCTTTTCACTCCAAGCAGCCCGGACTGGAAAACACATGGCTGGGGTGGAAGAGCAGTCCTTCTTAACAAGCTCAAAACTGTTGCTGCAAGCCTGAGTTCCCCGCACAAGAGCTGCAAGCCCAGCTCTGGCTGCACACATGTAATTGTGAGGGCAGGTTTTTTTCAAGGCCGGTCGTAGAGGGAAACAGAGATGAGTGTGCCGGAGTACTGGACTTCCACCAATGGGGAGCGTGGCTGCCAGAAGACCCATCCTGATCTTCACCCCATTACCTGCTGGTGCTGGTCTCAGTGCCACTCACAGCCAGACCTGGCAAGGAGGGTGGCCTGCTGACGAGCTTCAGGCCGGCGCTGTCCTGATGTGTTCCGCTGTGTTCCGCTGTTCTCCTGGCCCGTCACCGCTGTCACTGCCTGTTTTTCCAGCCGGTCGAAGCTGCTTGGAAGGCAGCTGCCACAGCCTGTCCTTGCTACTTAAGAGCAGCTTCCAAGGCAGGAAAAGTTCAAGCAAGTTGTCTCCTTCTCAGCCTGAAACACACAGAGAACATGAACACATCTCACAGTGCCGGGATCTTTTGTGAGGAGACACACCATCTCCTTGCAGAAGATCCTGGCGCCATGAGGTGCATGTGCCTGTTTGCTTGAGTCTGAGAAGGAGGAGAAGACTTGGCTGAACTTTGCTGCCTCCCTCTCTTCTGACACTGGCCAGGCAGGTGAGCAGCCTCCTGACTAGTGGGGCAGGTGTCCTACCAGTGGGGCTGTGCTAGCTGGGAGAGTGTTCTCTCCCCGCTGGCTGGGAACCACATGGCCGTGTGGTTCCCGGCCGGGGGGAGAGAGCGCTCTCCCAGCTAGCATGGCCATGCAGCTTCTCAGCCAGCATTCAGAGGCAAGCGGGAAGCTACAGGAAGCATGGAAATGGAGCCGTGATGCTGGTGGCAAAGCAAGACAGGCAAACCCAGAGATGGGGGGGCAGCTAGCTAGCTAGGCCGTGAGTGTCACGTGCGATGGAGATGCAGCCAGGCAAGGCCAGGGATGAAACGGGGCGGCAGCACAGTGGCGGCAGCCTAGGCCGGCTCAGGAGTCAGCACTCAACGGGGGCTTTCCATGGTGGCAGGAAGGCTGGGGGGGCTGGCCTGGGAATCGACTTGATCGGGGCTTGCACTGCAGGGGCGGGCGAGTCAGCAATTTAACAAATGGTTCGGTTCGGTGTGCTCCGAGGCTCAGCGGCTTTTGATACCATCGACCATGGTATCTTGCTGCACCGGTTGGAGGGTTTGGGAGTGGGAGGCACCGTTTATCGGTGGTTCTCCTCCTATCTCTCTGACCGGTCGCAGACGGTGTTGACAGGAGGGCAGAGATCGACCGCAGGGTGCCTTACTTGTGGGGTGCCTCAGGGGTCGATTCTCTCGCCTCTCTTGTTCAACATCTATATGAAGCCGTTGGGCGAGGTCATCAGTGGCTTTGGGGTTAGTTACCAGCTGTACGCTGATGATACTCAGCTGTACTTTTCCACCCCGGGCCACCCCAACGAAGCCATCGAAGTGCTGTCCCGGTGCCTGGAAGCCGTACGGGTCTGGATGGGGAGAAACAGACTCAGGCTCAATCCATCCAAGATGGAGTGGCTGTGGATGCCGGCACCCCGGTACAGTCAGCTGCAACCGCGGCTGACTGTTGGGGGCGAGTCATTGGCCCCCACAGAAAGGGTGCGCAACTTGGGCGTTCTCATGGATGGACGGCTGTCGTTTGAAGACCAGTTGGCGGCCGTCTCCAGGAGAGCTTTTTACCAGGTTCGCCTGGTTCGCCAGTTGTGCCCCTTCCTTGACCGGGATGCCTTATGCACGGTCACTCACGCTCTTGTCACTTCTCGTCTGGATTATTGCAATGCTCTCTACATGGGGCTACCCCTGAAGTGCACTCGGAGGCTTCAGTTAGTCCAGAATGCAGCTGCGCGGGTGATTGAGGGAGCCACACATTGCTCCCGGGTAACACCACTCCTGCGCAGTCTGCACTGGCTACCTGTGGTCTTTTGGGTGCGCTTCAAGGTGTTGGTTACCACCTTTAAAGCGCTCCATGGCTTAGGGCCCGGGTACTTACGGGACTGCCTGCTGTTACCTTATGCCTCCCACCTCTGCTCACACAGAGAGGGTCTTCTCAGGGTGCCGTCCGCCAAACAATGTCGGCTGGCGGCCCCCAGGGGAAGGGCCTTCTCTGTTGGAGCACCTACCCTCTAGAACGAACTTCCCCCTGGTTTGCGTCAATTACCTGACCTTCGGACCTTTCACCGTGAATTTAAAACGTACTTGTTTATCCAAGCGGGACTGGCTTAATTTTTTAATTTTTTAATTTTTTTAAATTTTTCGAATTTTAATAATTTTAATTGGGGTATTTTATTTATGGGTCAAATTTGACGGTTTTAATTTTCGGCCATTTATAGAATAGGTTATTTTAACTGTGGTTTTAATTTGTATATTGTACTGTTTTAATCTGGCTGTACACCGCCCTGAGTCCTTCGGGAGAAGGGCGGTATAAAAATCTAAATAATAAATAAATAAATAAATAAGTAAGTAGTGATGGGGAGGGGAGGGGCAAGGGGCGGGGAGAGTCAGCAATTTAACAAACAGTTCAGCTGAACCGCCTAGAACCGTCAGAATCCCACCACTGGACTGCACTCACCTAATCTCTATGCAGATATGCCCAGTAAGGGGACCCCACTATTTTTTCAGCTAATTGATACTACTTTCAGACTGCTGTTAGGTTTCTGTAATATTCATTCAGATTCTGCCTTTCTGTAACTTGAATCTATTCCTGTACTCTGAGGTGAAAACAATCTTGACTTGCTTCTGCATGAGATTATCTGAGTTTCTTAAAGATCATATTATAAAGGTTCTCATTATTTTCAGACTTCCTTAATTCCCCTGGTACAATTTATAATCACAGAAGTCTAGGGCTGGAAGGGTCCTTCGAGGCCTTTTTGTCCAACCCACTGCTCAAGGCAGGAACCTTAAATTATCCCAGTCAAATGGTTGTCCAGTCTGTTCTTGAAAGCCTTCAGTGATGGAGCACCCACAAGTCCAGGAGGCAAGCTGTTCCATTAATTAACTGTTCTCACTCTCAGGAAAGCTTCCAGTCAATACATTTTGTCCTGCCCTCTGGTGCCTTGGAGAATAAGTCAATCTGTTCTTCTTTGTGACAGCCCTCAAGTACTGGAAGACAGCTATCAGGTCCCCCCTAATCCTTCTCTTCAATAGACTAGACATAACCAGTTCCCTCAACTGTTTGTCATATTAAAAGTTAGGCATAACAAATTCCCATAATTGTTTATTGTATGGTTTAGTCTCAATACTCCTAATCATCTTTGTTACTCTTCTTGGCACTCTTTTTAGGTGCTCAGCATCTTTTTTGTATAATGGTGACCAGAAATGGATGCAGTATTCCAAATGTGATACTATCCTTCTGTTGATGCAGCCTAGGACTGCATTGACTTGTTTGGTAATTGCAGCATGCTGCTGATTCATACTTAAGTGGTGATCCACTAGGACACCTACATCCCTCTCACAGTTAATGCTGTTGAGCCAGGTGTCAGGCTTCCAAGTAACACCCCCAATGAAATCAAACTCCGAGGCTTGAAGTTCCTCAAAGCTACCTTTTATTAGAGATGTCATGTTGGCACATCTGGAAAAACCCAAATCTGAAAGCTTCTGGGTTTTCCTTACCCAAAAGAAAGTTCAAGACCTTGTCCACATCTCCCACATGTCCACCACAGCTCCAATCAGTTCTTTCTTGAACAGAAGACATCCTCCAATTTCTTCTTTGCACAGCTGTGGGACACCATGGCCTTGAACTTCTATAGAGAATTTTGTTATGGCTAAATCTACTTCATTCTTATAATCCCCCCTCCCAATGGTAGGATTGCAGCAGGCCTGGACCCTGAAGGCACAAAGGTAATATGGCTTCCAGGCATGACACCAGTACCTCCTATTCTCTATGTGTACATTATGTTTTTCTTGCCTAAAGGTAAAACCTTACTTTTCATACCACTCAAGGGTATCTTGATGGATAGGGACCACATTCTGTCAAGGTCCTTCTGAATCTTATCTTCCAAAGTACTGGCTATTCCCCTCAAGCTTGGTGTTATCTGCAAATTTGACGTTTCCCTGTCTAAATCATTTATGAAGATGTTGAAGAGTACCGGTACCCAGAGAAACTTGAATTACCCCACTGCATGTTGCCTCCATATAGATGTACAGTAATTCCATTGGTGACTACATATTGAGGTCAGCCAGTTACAAATCTATCTGGTGATGATGCTTTCTATCCTACAGGTTTTTTTAATCTTACCAAGGAATAGGTTGTGGTCTGTTTTGTCAAATCCCTTACTGAAGTCTGGGTGGATGGATGGACGGATGGACGGATGGACGAAGTCTGGAGTCTTGACAAAATTTAAGATCTTTGAAACAGAGAACAATTCAGGTGTCTCTTTTAAGTTTGGGTTTTGATATAAATTGTTTTATTCTACATGCTTCTCTGTTGATTGTATATACATATTTTGACTATAGCAAGAAGCTGAACTACGACTATATTACAAATAATGGCTTTGACGCATTCTAAAATTTTAACGATTTTTACATTTCTTGGCATTTCTTTACCTTATAAGATTTCTCTCTCATTTTCCCTTTCTGTCAAATACTATAACTGATATATTCTAAAGTCTCTTTGTTTTATTTTATTTGTTTTTATATTTCAGAGACAGAAATATATTGTGGCAAAACTACCTGGGGAATCTGTGGTTGAGCTCCGAACTAGTTTGCCTCCCCAAAAACGGTGCTGGAGAAGATTTTTCTTTGTATATCAGCATGTTGCCCTAGACACAGATCCTCTTCTATTACCTTTTGTCCAGTCAATTCAGGGGAACTGGGACTAGAAAAAGGGGAGGGAGAAGGAAAGAAACTTGTATGTTAGGATCAGTGAAGGAAGTTTCCTGAGTACCCACATAAGCCTGTATTCCTCTAAACACAGCATCACTTTGTGCTGTCCCATAAAGTGCTTCTTGTTGCTTAATTATATCATAGAAGAATTTGGAAGGTGCAAGATGGATATCGCTGATGATAGACCAGGAGCATCATAAATTCTTCCCTTGTTGCTATCTCTTTGCTGAGCCATGGTGGCATTAATAAGAAGTGTCACAAGCAATGAATCTTATTGCAGCAATATTTATTACTCGTGATATATAGAAAGACGGGTTGATGTAGTCTATCCCACATATTATGCACCTCGCAAAGAGTCAATATCGTAATCTAATTGGAAACAAATTGTCCATAAGCTCTTCAAAGGAGTTCAGCATTTGGCCCGGGACTGAATATTATTTGCTAAGGCAAGATTGAGCATGAAGCAAGAAGAAGCGAGATGCAGAGATGGAAGAGGAGAGTCAGAGGGCTCTTACAAGCATCACACACACAACTCACAACTTCTAAAAAGCCTATTTCAGCTTCAATAAAGGGGGGGAGGGGAGCTATAGATTTAAGCAATCAATACAACTTTCTGTTAAAGAAATGGACAAATGAAGATAATTGCTATTTTGCAGTTGCTGTGGGAACCATAATTTTAAGATTCCAGATTTTTTTATGAACTGACAATCTGCTGCTGAGAGCTCCTTTGATGTGCTACTTTGAGGTTTTGTTAGCACAAAACATGCAGTTAATAACAGCTCACTTGGAAATATATATGGGTGGGTGGGTGTGTAAAAGAGAGAGAGAGAGAGAGAGAGGGAGGGAGGGAGGGAGAGGGAGAAAGCATTTTCTTCTTGTCTCCTCCCCCCCAAAAAAACTTTAACAATTCCACTGTTTAAAAATCTTCTCTCTACACACACACACACCCACAGTCATTTGATTGTTATAAATCATCCTGAGTTGTCTGGGTAAATTTGTTTAATAAATAAATAATAAACAAAACCATTTATAATAATGGGGGAATAAGTCTGGGCAGAATATCCACCAATTTCAGCTGTGGTCAACATATGCCTTTTCACTTTAAAAGAAAAATTAAGATGCTGCAAATCACATAGTGAACCCAACAAGGTGAAACAAGGCTGTATCTGACATGAAAAATAAAACCACCTTGTCTAAGAAAGCCAATTTGATAGGATGAATTGTGGCATCAGAGCTTCCTTTGCTGGAGCAATTTCATGAAAGATTTTGAGTCTTCCTGAAAGCAATTTATGGAAATAAAGTACATAATTGCACCTTTTTAATTAGGATTGATATCCAAGAAACTGGAGAGCTGAGGCACATGGACAGCATCTACAACTCTTGACCTCAATGTCATGGCCCCTCATTAAAAGCTTTCACTGAATGGGTCCATGCTCTCTTATACATTACACTAAAGGTAAAGGTAAAGGTTCTTTTTTTTTCTCACAACAGTATACACAAGCATCAACATAAAACAACAACACATCATATAAGCATACTGTATATATAAGCAAAAGTATGCAACAACTATATTAATTTGATATAATGAAAGGAAACAATAGGAAAGGAGCGGTAGGCACTTTTGTGCTCTTATGCACGTCCCTTATAGTCCTTTTAGGAATAGGGTGAGGTCAATAATAGACAGTTTTTGGTTGAAGTTTTTGGGATTTTGAGAAGAGACCACAGAGTCAGGTAGTGCGTTCCAAGTGTTAACAACTCTTTTACAAAAGTCATATTTTCTGCAATCAAGATTGAAGCGGTTAACATTAAGTTTGAATCTATTGTTTGCTCTTGTATTATTGCGATTGAAGCTGAAGTAGTCTTTAACATAAAGGACATTGTAATAGATGATTCTGTGTGTTAAACACAGGTCTTGTCGGAGTCGGCAGAGTTCTAAGTTTTCTAATTCCAGGGTTTCAAGTCTGGTGGTATAAGGTATTTTGTTGTTTTCAGAGGAGCAGAGAACTCTTCTTGTAAAATATTTCTGCACACGTTCAATTGTATTAATGTCAGAGATGTGGTATGGGTTCCAGACAGGTGAGCTGTATTCAAGAATAGGTCTAGCAAATGTTTTGTATGCTCTGGTTAGTAGTGTAGAGTTTTTGGAAAAGAAGCTACGCAAAATTAGGTTTACAACTCTTAGAGCCTTTTTTGCTATGTAGTTGCAGTGGGCTTTGGCACTTAGATCATTTGATATGAAAACTCCAAGGTCTTTAACAGGGTGGGGGTCATCTGTAAGATAATGTCCATCAAGTATGTACTTAGTGTTTGAGTTCTTTTTTCCAATATGTAAGACTGAGCATTTGCTGGTTGAGATTTGGAGTTGCCAGGTTTTAGACCAATCGGATACAAAGTCAAGGTCTTTTTGAAGGGTAGTAGTATTGTTGGTGGTGTTAAATAGTTTGACATCGTCAGCAAAGAGAACACAATAACATGAGATAAGGTCACAGAGGTCATTTATGTATAGTATGAAGAGCGTTGGTCCAAGAACGCTGCCTTGAGGAACGCCACTTTTGACAGGAACAGGATTTGATAGAGCATTGCCAATTTTGACCGCTTGTTGTCCGTTTGACAGGAAAGCAGTTATCCAATTGTGAAGAGGTCCTGAAATGCCATAGGATTTTAGTTTTAGGAGAAGTTTATCATGTATTACTGAGTCAAAAGCTTTGCAGAAGTCTATGTAGATTGCATCTATTGCTTTGCCTTGATCAAGATTTGTAGTCCATATGTTTTTGCAGTGGAGAAGTTGTAAGTTACAAGATAATTTTTTTCTGAAACCAAATTGTTTATTAGAGAGTAGGTTGTTTGTTTCTAGGTGGAGGGTAATGGATTGGTTTATGATGGATTCCACTACTTTGCGGGTGATGCAGCATAGAGAGGTTATAGGTTCCTCTCGCACATATGTGCTAGTCATTCCCAACTCTATGCACGTGACAGATTTGGGGGACAACTGTCTGAGGAAGGGGACAAGAGGAAGAAGGCAAGACTCAGACCTCCAATCTCTTCTTAAAAACCTCAAATGATGGAGCATCCACAACTTCTGGAGGCAAGCTGTTCCACTGATTAGTTGTTCTCACTATCAGATAACAGATTAACAGAGTTGGAAGGGACTTTATAGGTCATCTAGTCCAACCACTCACTCAAGCAGGAGACCCTACATCCATGATGGCGAACCTATGGCACATGTGCCAAAGGTGGCATGTGGAGCCATATCAGTGGGCATGCAAGCTAAGCTCCATTCCACCAGACGGAATGGATGGCACCATTCCACCAGACGGCAAACGGGCTGTTTTTGCATCTAGAGGATCTCCGGGGTGGGAGGAAGGCCATTTTCACCCTCCCCGGGCTCCTAGAGAGGCCCTGGAGGCTGGGGACAGCAAAAAACAGGCCTTCCAGTCCCACCAGAATTTAGAAAATGGGCCATTTTCAGCCTCTGGAAGACCTCCAAGACAGTGGAGAAGGCTGTTTTCACCCTCCCCAGACTTCTAGAAAGGCTCTGGAGGCAGGTGAGAGAGAAAAATAGGCCTACTGGGTCATTGCATGCCAGGAATAGGGAGATTGGGTGGGTTGCGCACGCATGTGCGGGGGCAGGGCACATAGAATTATGGGTGTGGGCACACACACGCATGACCCCCTCCATGCCCCCTTCCTGGCACACAATGTCAAGAAAGTTAACCATCACTGACCTACACCATTTCTGACAAATGGCAGTCCAATCTTTTCTTGAAGGTCTCAAGTGATGAAGTTCCCACAACTTCTGAAGGCAACTTCTGTTCCATTGGTTGATGGTTCTCACTGTCAGAAAGTTTCTCCTCATTTCTAGGTTGAATCTCTCCTTGGTCAGTTTCCATCCATTATTCTTTGTCTGGAATCAGGAAATTTCTCCTTAGTTCTAGGTTCTTCTTTCCTTGATAAGTTTCCATTTGTTACTTTTTGTCCTGCCTTCTGGTGCTTTGGAAAATAGACTGACTCCCCTTTTCTCTGTGACAACCCCTCAAATATTGTAAGATTGATATTATGTCACTTCTAGTTCTCTTTGTTAGATTAGACATACTCAGTTCCTGCAATCATTCATCACATGTTTTAGCCTTCAGCCCCCTAATCATATCTTAAAATATAGTATAATATACAGTGCTAATAATTGTCCTTTGGGGCAATAGCAGAAATAGCCCTGAACACATTAAAAGGAAATCTTCTCAAACTGTCACAATTCCATACATGGAAAAGGAGTCATTAAAATGTTTAAATTATTTTAATTTATTTAATTTGTTATGACTACCTATTCTAGAAGACTTGACAGCTTCCATTTTTTTTAAAAAAACACTCAAAAAAACACAAAAAGGAAAAGGTTGAGTGCTCTCATTCAAATAGAAGAAGCAGATCCTCCATCATGTTGAAGGATTTAATAGCCCCTTACTAGCTTTCCCTGTTAAGGAATCTCCTAGCAGGATAGACCAGGGTAGACCAGGCTGAGAAGATGTATTTGCTGCCATCTCCCCAGCAGGAGACCTATTGGGACTTCCGCCTGAATCACTTGGAGAAGAAAAGACAAGGGCTCTTCTTTAACTGCAGATTTGTGTGACGACAATTGTCAGTTGTATTGTCTGTAGGTTACAACATCATCATCTTTTCATAGCCCAAACTTTTAGGCTGATTCAGTAGAAAAAAGATACAGTCACCATACAGTGGCATGACAGATGAAATTAGTGACTTCTCAGCCTGTCAGTCTAAAAACTTCGCTGTGGTTCCAGGAAAGTCAGAGTTGTAAAAAATCCATCGTGTCCCCAACCCCATTACTGGTTGTTTAGACAGCTATCCATAAACAGGTTTTCCTCATGACATACATGCAAGGCTGCTTGCTGTAAGCCTTCATTCCCACTCAATCAATAAGATATTCACCCTTGAATATCAGCAAGAAAATCATATGACCAAGCAAGTGCTACTTTTACAAGTTTTATAAAGACAGCAGCTAAGAAGAATGGCCCTTTGGAATTCTCACTGCATCCTTCATCAGACAAAATTCATTTCTGCTTATTATGAATTGGACTTTCATCTCAACTGCATTAATCAGCAGTTTGTTTTGAAAAAAACAAATTGCTACACAAAGGCTAAGCAGGTCCCATAATATTAACAGATGTTTGACTTGCTCTAGCTCTGAATTGCAGACATCAGTAAGGTGCTGTCTATGAATGTTGTGTCATCTTTAAACCTCCCGTGTTTAGAGGGAAAGCCGCTGATGAGGTGTTGCTGGGAAAGGTGATGTAGAATCCCACCATATCAAATGGGTTGCCCCTTCAGAGAAGGCTCTTGACCAGAATCAGCATTTTCCCAGTTCTGCATTTGGTCAGTGGGGACTTTCTGAGACATTATGGGCTAAAAAGAACATTTTATAGATTTGTCGTTGAAGTCTATGTACATTCTATGTACATTCTTTCTCCCTGATCTTCAATTATTTTATTATGAATATTCATCCATGAACCTTTGCTGATAGTCTTTTTCAAAGTCTGGATATCCTGAGGTATTCCCCCACTTCCACCTCTACCTTATGATCTTTCTCTTTTTTGATGGGTCCTGGGTGCTCTCTGAGCTTGCTTGTTTTCTAAAGACCACAGTCTTGACATAAAGCTCCTTTTAGGTAGACACAAAATATCTATGTACTGCTGGGTTTTTCTAGCTGTAAAATATCTCAGGGTATGGTTAAACCTTTCTATAGCAGCAGCCTTGATTTTGCTATGGGTGACAAAATGATGAACCAAAGAGCATTGTTGAAGGATTTGCTAGTAGCATCTGCTTATTATTTTCAGATTCATCTCCTTTTTTTATATGAAGTTTTTTATTTTAAGCACATTAAAAACAGAAGAGAAGACATACAACTTTTATATATGTATCACTGTTTATCGGCTATTCAAGGCAGTCCTTTCCTATTATTTATACATATTTTAATTCTATCTTACTCTACTTTTATTTATCTACCGTTCTTTATTTCATCTACATTTTACCTTGTTGTTCAATTTTCTTATCTTACCTATTTTCTAACCATTCGTACCAATTTCACCAGACCTTATAGTATTCTGTGTCCTCTTTCTCTTTAATTTCTTTTGTAAGTTTGTCCATCTCAGCACATTCTAGTATTTTTTAAATTAATTCTTCCTTTGTTGGTGGATTTTTCTTCTTCCAATTTTGGGCGTAGGCTATACGTGCTGCTGTTAATATATGGGATATTAAGTATTGCGTATCGTTTGTATAGTATTCTTCTTCTTTTTTATTTCTTTTTGTCACAACAGTATACACAAACAATTGTTATAGATAAAACAACATATTTTGAAGAAAATATATATATAAGTAAAAAAATATATGCATCAACTATATTAATTTGATATAATGAAGGGAACAATAGGACAGGAACGGTAGGCACTTTTGTGCTCTTATGCACGCCCCTTATAGTCCTCTTAGGAATGGGGTGAGGTCAATAGTAGACAGTTTTTGGTTGAAGATTTTGGGATTTTGAGTAGAGACTATGGAGTCAGGTAATGAGTTCCAAGCATTAACAACTCTGTTACAGAAGTCATATTTTCTGCAATCAAGTTTGAAGCGGTTGACATTTAGCTTGAATCCATTTTTTGCTTTTGTAATATTGTGGTTGAAGCTGAAGTAGTCTTTCACAGGAAGGACATTGCAATAGTTGATTTTGTGTGTTAAACATAGGCCATGTCGAAGTTGACAGAGTTGTAAGTTTACTAATCCCAGGATTTCAAGTCTGTTGCTATAAGGTATTTTGTTGTTTTCAGAGGAGTGAAGAACTCTTCTAGTAAAATATTTCTGGACTCGTTCTATTGTATTTATGTCAGAGATGTGGTATGGGTTCCAGACGGATGAGCTGTATTCAAGAATAGGTCTGGCAAATGTTTTGTATGCTCTAGTTAGTAGTGTAGAGTTTTTAGAAAAGAAGCTGCGTAAAATTAGGTTTACAACTCTTAGGGCCTTTTTTGCTATCTAGTTGCAGTGGCTTTGACATTAAGGTCATTTGATATGAGAACTCCAAGATCTTTGACAGGGTGGGGGTCGTCAGTTAGGTAATGTCCATCAAGTTTGTACTTGATGTTAGGGTTCTTTTTTCCAATATGTAAGACTGAGCATTTGCTGGTTGAGATTTGGAGTTGCCAAGTTTTAGACCAATCGGAAATTAAGTCGAGGTCTTCTTGAAGGGTATTAAGTATTATTAGTGGTATTAAATAGTTTGACATCATCAGCAAAGAGAACACAATAACTTGAGATGAGGTCACAGAGATCATTTATGTATAGTATGAAGAATGTTGGTCCAAGAACGCTACCTTGGGGAACGCCACTTTTGACAGGAACAGGATTTGATATAGCGTTGCCAATTTTGACTACTTGTTGTCTGTTTGACAGGAAGGCATTTATCCAATTGTGAAGAGGTCCCGAAATGCCATGGGATTTTAGTTTGAGGAGTAGTTTATCATGTACTACTGAATCAAAAGCTTTGCAGAAGTCTATGTAGATTGCATCTATTGCTTTTCCTTGATCAAGGTTGGTAGTCCGTATGTTTTTGCAGTGGAGAACTTGTAGGTTACAAGACAATTTTTTTCTGAAACCAAATTGTTTATTAGAGAGAAGGTTGTTTGTTTCGAGATGGAGTGTAATGGATTGGTTTATGATGGATTCCATTACTTTGCATGAGACACAACATAGAGAGATTGGTCTGTAATTTTCAACAAGGCTTGGATCTCCTTTTTTGAAGCTAGGGATGACTGTGGCTAGAGACCAGAGTTTTGGAAGGGAACAAGTTTTGAAGGCTTTATTAAAGATTATGCTTAGGGGTTCAGCTATATTAATTGAAAGTTTTTTAAAAAAGTATGCACATAGTCCATCTGGGCCGATAGATAATGATGGTTTCAGGTTGCGAAGGGCTTTTTCAACATTATCCTCAGTGAAGTCTATATGTGTTAGGTCGTTGTTATCTTCTGTGGAATCTATATGTGTTAAGTCATTGTTAACATTTTTGGTACGATTGAGGAATGTTGGATATGAGCCATCACTGTTTACAAAGACGGAGCCGAAGAATGTGTTAAAGAGGTTTGCTTTAACTGTTTCGTCAGTATATTCTTTGCCGTTAGGTTCTTTTAGTGATGGAATGGATCTTGTTTCTTTAAGTTTATTGTTCACAAAATTATAAAAAGCATGACTGGAATTGGTGCATAGAAGGTCTTCTTCTTGTTTAGTGTGGTAAGTGTTACATTCTGTTTTTATTTGGTTGCAAATATTTTTGTAGTGGTTTTTGAAGTTTGCTACAAAACCCTTTTTGTTTTTTTTCCAGAGGGATTTTTTTTTGGATTGCAGCTTTTTTATTGATATGGGAAATTTGTTTTTCCTTTTGATTTTGGTGATGATTTGTGGTACATATATTTTGATAATTTTATTGATTTCAAGTAGGAATACTTTATAGTGGTCTTCTGTAGTGATATAGGTTGAGAATAGATTTTGCCAGTCAAGAAATGAGAGATCATTGTTTATAAGGTCATAGTTGGCTTTTTTAAAATTGTAGTTTGGAGTACTATTGTTGAGACGATTTATGTGAGGGCGTATGTTTAGATAAAAGTCTATCATGCAGTGGTCACTGTTGGAAAAGGGTTCTTTTACTTGTAGTCCATAAATTGAGTTTGCGTTATTACAAAAGATGAGGTCGAGGCAGTTCATGAATCTAGTATTGTTAGTTACTAGTTCATCAAGGCCTAGGTTTGTAACTGCGTTGTATAGTGTAGTATGGATTGGTTCGGTTGTACATTCGTTTGTTATCCAGTTTATAGAAGGTAGATTTAGGTCTGCCAGAAAGATGAGAGGATATGGGCAAGAGGTAGCCCATGTTAGTAGTGAGGTTAACATATTTGCATGAGTGATGTCATAGTCAGGGGCTCTGTAGCATAGTATGAATCTTAGTGTGGTATTGGTGGTCAGGTCACATACAATAGTTCCAGGTAGAGAGAATTTATATGCAACTTGAATATTTTTTAAGTTCAGTGATTTTTTGTAAAAAAATAGCTACTCCACCACCTCTGAGGTGATTACAATCTGATCGAAGGACTTGGTATTCTTTGTTTGAAATAATGGAGTCAGTGAAGGATGAGTTTAGCCATGTTTCACAAACAAATATGATGTCAAATGTACCATTGTTTAATAAGAGGATAGATTCAGGTAATTTGTTTACAATACTTCTTGCATTTAATAATTTACATTTGAGACCTGAATGGGTGTTTTGATTTATAGATGGATGGATACCTTGTTTGGTGGATGGTTGAATGTTTTGATTGGAGTGAGATTGGGTGATGGGTTGGGTGATGGGGTTTTGATTGAAGGATTTTCTTTTTATGCAGTCTGCACGGTAGTCTATATAAAGGTTGGTTTCTCCTTCTAGTCGTCGTTTGAGCTCTGAACGAAGTTCACGGGATCTAATACGTTGTAGGAATGATAAGTCTGGTCTAGCTCTAAGTTTGTTGTAGCTGAGGTTGTTTTTGGCTATTGTGTTTATAGTATAAATGAGATTTCTTTTGCTGGTTTCATTTTTGCATATGATTCTACAGAATTTGGGTGCTATTGAACCATCGTTGTATTTGAATTCAGGTCCATCTCTGGAGACTTTGGTTATTTTACTAGGGTCAAATTTGTAATTTGAAATGATGTTTCGTATTTTATCAATATCTGGTTCATTTGTGATATCTAGACCAAATAATATAGCATTTTGACATTTTTTCTCTCTCTCCATTGTATCTTTTACTAGCATTTCTACGTTGTTAGGGTGATTGGTAGATGTTTGTGATTTAGTTTGTGTACAAGGAAATGTTTGTTGAGTTGGGAAATGTTTTTGGTCAGTTGTGGTTTTATTTATTTTAGTTGTAATTTTATCAGATTTGAGAAACGTGTATCCAGGTTTGAGAAACGTGCATCCAGTTTTGTGAAACGTGCATCAAGTTGTGCATCCAGGTGTGCTAGTAATTTATTTTCTAAGTTTGTTTGAATGTTATTAATGATGGTTTTTTCAATGTTTGATATAATAGAGTTAGTGGTTTCTTTACTTTCACTGATCCTTCATGGCTGCCGATGCTGAGATCCTTTTTCGCTTCCTCACTATGCGGCCGCCATTGCTCTCAATCTGCCCTAAAGACAGATTTTTTTCCTGCCGAATTTAAGAGGTTCAGCTTTTTTCCTCCAGGACACTAGCATCTCGTCTGAAGAACAAAGCCTTCCCCTTTAATTCCCCAAATCCTCCAGGTTTGGGAATGTCCTTAAAAGGGCTCCTTTTCAGGAATTAGTTGGGCTTTCAGGAGCTTTAAAATGCACCGTCACCCACTTCGCTGTGGTGCCTCCGCAGGAAGTCTTCAGATTTATCTCCTATTTGGAAGTTTTTGGAAGACAGCAGATGCAGGAATAGCTTTGTTAAGATGAAACTTTTTCTATGGTTTTCTAAAGAAAATTTTGAAACAACTATGAGATTAGCCCACTATTACTGATCTAGGTCAAATACCTCTGTTTTATTTCTAGAAAAATTGTTATGGTGAGCTCAGATGTGGAGACTAATAATAAGCAGCCTGGTCCAGAGTTACTAGATAAGTTATCACCTGGCAGGCAGGTAGGCAGCCTCCAAAGGTAAGAGGACTTGAGCTGCTGCCCACCCACCCCATTTGAGGGCTCACTGCACAAAGAAGAGAGCAGAGCAAAGCATTTTGTGAGGCTCTTACAAGAAAGGACCATGTCATCCCATAATGACCAAAGCCTTTCCACAGGGAATAATCTTTGGCTAACCAGACTCTAGGGGAATGCAGTGGCTCAATGGCTAATATGCTGAGCTTGTCAATCAGAAGGTCGGCAGTTCAGCAGTTTGAATCCCTAGTGCCACATAACAGAGTGAGCTCCCATTACTTGTCCCAGCTTCTGCCGACCTAGCAGTTCAAAAGCATGTAAAAAATGCAAGTAGAAAAATAGAGACCACTTTGGTGGGAAGGTAACAGCGCTCGGTGCACCTTTGGCATTGAGTCATGCCAACCACATGACCACAGAGACGTCTCTGAATAGCGCTGGCTCTTTGGCTTAGAAATGGAGATGAGCACCACCCCTAGAGTCAGAAATGACTAGCACATATGTGTGGGAGAAACTTTATCTTTTTAACCAGACTCTGAGTGACTCTAATCTTGACTTTTCAGTTCTGAGATTTTGACTGTTGATCCTAGACTAGCTGATGTGTCTCTGTGGTGCTTTGATTCTCAGACTTCACCCCAACCACTTTTTTGCTTGCTCGTTGGACTTGTAGACTTTGGGATACTAGAAAAGCTTGTTTGACTTTGGGGATTCTTTCTTAAATGTGTGTGAATGTTTGTTAGGCTCACATTCTCCTTGAAGTTTGGGCACTTCTTTTAAAAGACCTGAAGAAAAATGCATAATCACCTTTCTCTTGTGAAATTTGATCATGAGAGAGGGATCTAGAACCTAGTTCCACCACCACTTAAGTATGAGCCACACATGAGCTGCAGCTGCCAAGAGAACTAGTGCAGTCTTAAGTTGCATTGAAGGAGGAATAACATCAAGATCAAGAGGGCTCCAGTGACGTCACCGCTCCTGCTGGGTGCTCTAACAGAGCACTCCGTGTTAGAAGATTGTAAAAGTCAGTGAAACAGAAAAAATCACTCTTCACTGAGCTTAGCATACCCTATGGGAAAAAGGGGGTTATGCAGAGTTGTGGAAAAGTGGCAGATCTGACAGGGGGTTTGCTCTTAAGAGCGAATTTTCCTGGATTTATGGTCCCACCGAATTCCACTCCCTCCAACTTCAAACACGCTCCTGTTTTTTATCAGGAAAAAGGAGTAGGAGAGTCGCTTCTGCTCAAAAGGACTTATTAAATTGATTGATTTTCTAAGCAGACGGGAATTTCACAAGCGTTCGATCTTTGATGTAGAATCAGCATGGCAAGTACCGACTCCCTTTCTGAAACCTGAAACCTTTCTTTGTCTTTGATTAATTGACTTTTAAAATGGCGTCTGAAAGTGAAAGTAAAAAATTTTTAGTACGATAAAGTAGCGTTATTTGTGGATTGTTACAAACGGAGTTTTTTTTATACTGAAAGGAGGGAAGGAAAGTTGTTAAGTTTAAATTCCTGATTCTTTTGAAGACAGAATGGCAGCTAAACCTTTAAAGCCTTCTGGAAGAAGGGGATCTGAACCAAGTCTTGAGGATAGTACAATTAAAACTTTCTGAAGATAGGCAAAAAGAGATGATGGAGAATTTTAATGCAAAAATAAGAGAAGATATTCTCATGGCAGTTCAAGGACTGAGTAAAAATTGAGGATTGGAAGGGAAATGCAACAGATCTCTCAGTCAAATAAGCATTTAGAAGACAAATGAAAGGTGTTCAGAAAAAGTGGTTCAGATTGAAGATCAGGTTGTGATATTACAATATAAACTTATGGAAGGAGCTCTTAGAATCGGTGGTATGCAAGAAGAGCGAGGAGAAGACTTAAGAAAAATTATATCAGAAGCATTGGCTGAATTTATTGAAGTGGAACCCCAAGAGGTAGCTTACCAAATTGACAAAATATATAGAGTTAATTCTTGGATTGCAAGACAGAGAAAGCTTCCTCGGACATTGTGGTTTATTTTGTGAAAAGGACTATGAGAATCAAATTCTGCAAGTTTCATATCAGACAACTTTAAAAATTGGAGAACAGGAGTTGAAGGTGTTGAAAGAGATTCCTTCAAAGATGTTAAGAGACAGGAAGGAATTTGTTTTTTACACAAGAACTTAAAAACATCAGATTCAATTCAGATGGGAGGTGCCAGTTGGACTGACACTATTCTATCAAGGAAGGAGATATAGAATTGACACTGTTTTAAAGGCAAAGGATTTTCTTTCTACAGTTTTGAAAGTCGAAATAGAAGTGATAGAAAACTTCAAGAGATTCAAGAAGGCGTGGTGATCCAAGAGCCTTCATTGCTGCCAGTATTAGAGGAACCACAAGAGCAAAGGGTGACAAGAGGAGCTCTTAAGCGAAAGAAGAGCAACAGTCTCAAAGTAAAAGTCAGGATCCCATTATGGAAGCTGTGGAGGAGCTAGACGGAAGATACCGGAGGAGGAGCTTCCGTTGTCTGTCAAAGCTTCAGGAGGCCAGTAATGGCAAATAGAATCTTGTCATGGAATGTTAATGGCTTGAATTCAGCTCAGAAAGAAGGAAAATATTTCACTACTTGAAACAATTTAAAATGATGTGATTTGTTTGCAAGAGACACATATAAAATTATCAGACCAAAATATTTAATTAATTCAAAATTGGGTAACCATTTTGTTGCATCAGCTTTGGAAAAGAAGCATGGAATTGTTGTATATATCAGGAAGGATATACCAGCTAAGCTAATTGAGGCAGATATTCAAGGAAGATTTATTGCTATTGAACTGGTGATAGATGCAAAAGACTTTGTTGATAGGTATTTATGCACCTAATCAGCAACAAGAAAAGTTTTACAAAATGTTACATGAGAGGTTGACCTCTGGGATTATAGTTCGTTTATTTTATTAGGAGACTGGAATGGAGTAATTGATACAAGAAGGGATAAGAGAACCTCCCCCAAGAAGATACCTATACATGCAAAATTACCAAAATCTTTTTGAAATGATGGAAGACTTTGAGTTTAGAGATATATGGAGGTTACGGAATCCAGATGAGAGAGATTTTACCTTTTTTTCTGATAGGCATCAATCTTTTTCACGCATTGATTTTATTTTAATTTCTAATGACTTGCTTTCTAGGGTGAAGAAAATGAAGATATTTCGAGGTGTTTAACTGACCATAGCCCAGTATGGATGGAATTATTACAAGGGAAAAAAGGTGGTAGAACATGGAGGTTGAATGAAAATCTGTTTAGATATGAGGATAATGTAACTTATTGTAAGAAACAGTTGAAAGAATTTTTTTATTTTAATATGTACAAAGGGACACCTATAGGAACTGTGTGGGAGGCGAGCAAAGCGTTTATTAGAGGATATTGATTTTATTTGGACAACAGGCAAAGGAATAATAAACAAAGGCAGCGAGGTACTTGGAAGAAGAAATTCAAAGGAAGCAACAGTTATTAATTCAAAACCCACAAGATCATAAACTTAAAGAGGCTATAAAAATATTACAGAGTCAATTTAATATGTTAATGGCAGACCAGGTGGCAACGAATATACAATATGCTAAACATAATACCTTTTGTAATGCAAATAAACCTGGGAGATGGTTGGCATATAATTTAAGGAAGAAACAGAAAGCACGTGTCATACAAAAATAGAATATAAAGGTAAAGAGATATATCAACAGGATAAAATTAAAAGGCATTCTCAGAATTTTATACTGCACTATATGCAAAAGACAAAATATTGGATAGGGACATTTATGATTATTTGAAAGATTATAAGGTGAATATTCTAACATTAGAACAGAGGAGGAGCTGAACCGGCCGATAGCTACTGGAGAAATAGTGGAGGCAATTAAACAATTAAAATGGGAAAACCCTGGTACAGATGGTCTTACAGCAACTTATTATAAAAACACAGGATGAAATATTAGGCCCACTTAAAGAATTATTTAATCAGATACAATTAGGAGTGGAATACCCCGTCATGGAAAACATCTTTATTTCACTGATACCAAAGAGGAGCAAGACTGCTCTAAACCCGTAACTACAGGCCGATTTCACTTTTAAATAATGATTATAAGATTTTGTAAAAATAATAGCAAATAGATTAATGTTAGTTTTACAACAAAGAATTCATACTGATCAATCTGGTTTTATAAAAGGGAGGCAGATGAGGAATAATGTTAGACAGATTATTAATATATTGGAATATTTGGAAAAGAAGAATACTTCAGCAGCACTTATTTTTTGGATGCAGAGAAAGCCTTTGATCGATTGCATTGGGATTTTTATTTAAATTAATAGAGAAAATGCAATTTGGAGACTGTTTTTATTAGAATAATTAAAGCGATTTATGGAGAGCAAACAGCACAGATTATAGTAAATGGTAGTTTGACAGAAGTTATTAAGATTGAAAGGAACAAGACAGGGATGTCCTTATCACCATTATTGTTTGTTTTGACTCTGGAACCATTATTAGATAAAATACGAAATTAATGAAAATAGAGGGAATTAAGATTAGACAATATGAGTACAAAGTTAGAGCTTTTGCAGATGATGTAGTGGTTACTTTAACAAATCCTATAAATTCAAGTAGATTTTTGTTGGAAGTAATTGAAAAATATGGAAAGGTATCAGGATTTAAAATAAATCAGAATAAAACAAAAGTGATAATTAAAAATATGTCTATACAACAGAAACAAAAACTAGAGGAAATGACAGGATTTGAGGTAGTAAAAAAGGTTAAATATTTAGGGTCTATATTAGCTCATCGAACAAGAAACTTTATAAGAATAATTATGACTTGCTATGGCAAAAGTTCAGAATGATATGAGTGTCTGGAAAAATTGCAGTTATCCCTATTGGGAAGGATTATGCTATTAAAATGAATGTGTTACCTAGATTTTTGTTTCTGTTCCAGATGATACCAATAATTAAAAAGGATAAAATTTGGAAGATTGGCAGAGGGATTAATAAATTTATATGGCAGGGTAAAAAGGCGAGGGTTAAAATGAAAATAATACAGGATTCACGGGAAAGAGGTGGTTTAAGAATGCCTAATTTTAAACTATATTATGAAGCAGTAGCCCTTTCAGTAATAAGTGACTGGTTTAACTTAACAGAGGAAAGAATTTTGAATATAGAAGGTTATGACTTGTTATATGGATGGCATGCATTTATTTTATGAAAAAGTGGATAGGGCTTTTAAGAATCATGTGTTGAGAAGTGCTCTTTATGGTCTGGAATAAATATTCCTATAAATTAGATTATAAGATTCCTATATGGGCGAGCCCTAGACATGCAATAGAGAATATAAATATAGAACAGAAACAGGAAATGATTACTTATAAAGAACTTTTGTATGCTGAAGGAGGTAGATTGCAATTAAAATCATTACAGGTATTAAATGAAGAAGGGAGGAATTATACTTGGTTTCAATATGGGCAAATAAGTGCTAGATGGAAAGATCAAAAAATTGGTATAATGCAAAGGGAGGAAAATTTAATAAAGCAAATTAGAAATCAGACCCAGGAGCATATAAAGAGATTGTATAATGTGTTGCTTAAAATAGATTCGGAAAAGGATTTGGTAAAGGATTGTATGATAAAATGGGCACAGAATATTCAGGAACCAATAATGTTGGAAACATGAGAGAAAATTTGGGTTAGAAATGTTAAGTTTACACAAGCACAGAATTTAAGGGAAAATTTTTATAAGATGTTTTATAGATGGCACTTAGATCCCAAAAAATTATCATGTATGTATCCAGAAATGCAAGCAAAATGTTGGAGATGTAATTGTGATGCTACATATTTTCACATTTGGTGGACTTGTAAGGAATAAAAGGCCTTTTGGATAAAAATTTGGTGGATTTTACAAAATGTTTGAAAAAGAAGATAAAGTTCCTGCAATTTTTTTGTTGGGGCGGATTGTACAGTAATTGAGACTAAATTGATTTTAAATTTAACTGCAGCAAGATTACTAATAGGACAATATTGGAAGAAAAAAGTATACAATAGAAGAATGGATATTGAAAGTTTATTTGGCTGAGATGGCAAATCAGCCTTTTGAAAGACGAAAAGATATTAAAGGAATGGAAAATGGATTGACTATATTCAACGTAGATATCAGACTAAGAGTTATCAGACTGTTTTTGAATGATTATGATGTATTTTGATTGCTTTTAAAGGAATTGATGATTGTAGTATAAGTTACAAAACTTTTAGATATGTTTGTTTTGTTTTTAACTATATTGTGCTTAAGTATTAATAGGAAAAGGGGAAAAATTTTGTAAAATAATAAAAAAAAAAGTGATAATTAAAAATATGTCTATACAACAGAAACAAAAACTAGAGGAAATGACAGGATTTGAGGTAGTAAAAAGGTTAAATACTTAGGGTTTATATTAGCTCATCGAACAAGAAACTTTATAAGAATAATTATGACTTGCTATGGCAAAAGTTCAGAATGATATGAGTGTCTGGAAAAATTGCAGTTATCCCTATTGGGAAGGATTATTATTAAAATGAATGTGTTACCTAGATTTTTGTTTCTGTTCCAGATGATACCAATAATTAAAAAGGATAAAAATTTGGAAGATTGGCAGATTGGGATTAATAAATTTATATGGCAGGGTAAAAAGGAGGGTTAAAATGAAATTAATACAGGACTCACGGGAAAGAGGTGGTTTAAGAATGCCTAACTTTAAACTATATTATGAAGCAGTAACCCTTTCAGTAATAAGTGACTGGTTTAACTTAACAGAGGAAAGAATTTTGAATATAGAAGGTTATGACTTGTTATATGGATGGCATGCATTTATTTTATGAAAAAAGTGGATAGGGCTTTTAAGAATCATGTGTTGAGAAGTGCTCTTTATGGTCTGGAAAAATATTCCTATAAATTAGATTACAAGATTCCTATATGGGAGCCCAAGACATGCAATAGAGAATATAAATATAGAACAGAAACAGGTAATGATTACTTATAAAGAACTTTTGTATGCTGAAGGAGGTAGATTGCAATTAAAATCATTACAGGTATTAAATGAAGAAGGAGGAATTATACTTGGTTTCAATATGGGCAAATAAGTGCTAGATGGAAAGAAGATCAAAAATTGGTATAATGCAAAGGAGGAAAATTTAATAAAGCAAATTAGAAATCAGACCCAGGAGCATATAAAGAGATTGTATAATGTGTTGCTTGAAATAGATTCGAAAAGGATTTGGTAAAGGATTGTATGATAAAATGGGCACAGAATATTCAGGAACCAATAATGTTGGAAACATGGGAGAAAATTTGTTAGAAATGTTAAGTTTACACAAGCACAGAATTTAAGGAAAATTTTTATAAGATGTTTTATAGATGGAACTTAGATCCCAAAAAATTATCATGTATGTATCCTAATATCCAAGCGAAATGTTGGAGGTGTGATTGTGATGATGCTACATATTTTCATATTTGGTGGACTTGCAAGAAAATTAAGGTCTTTTGGATAAGAATTTGGTGGATTATTCAAAATGTACTGAAGAAGAAGATAAAGTTCCTGCCACAATTTTTCCTTTTGGGAATTATAACGGATTGTACAGGGATTGAGACTAAATTGATTCTGAATTTAATAACAGCAGCAAGACTGTTGATTGGACAATACTGGAAGAAAGAAGAGATACCTACAATAGAAGAATGGATACTGAAAGTTATTAATTTGGCTGAGATGGCTAAAATCTCAGCTTTTTTAAAAGACAATACGCAGGAAAGATATTTAATTGAATGGAAAAATGGATTGATTATCTACAAAATAGATATCAGATTAAGAAATATCAGATTGCCTTTGAATAATTAGAAAGTTATTTTATGTAATGGGAGGGGTTGGGAGATGAAAAGCTGTGGATGTGGTTATTTGGATTGGAAGGAAAATTTTATTCTATGTTTGGTTTATGTATAACAATACCTTGTGATTGACCGGAAGCCGGGGGAGGAGGGGAAGGGTTTTTGGGAGGGAGGGGAAAAAGGGGAAAATGTTTTGTTTTTAAAACTCAATAAAAAAAAAAAAAAATAAAATATCTTCTGGAAGACCATTCTTGAATCAAATAGTTCTATAATGATGTGAGACTAGAAAAATGGAAAAGAAACAAAGATTGTATTGAAAAATCAAATAGAAGCACACAAGAGATAATGATTAAATGGATTCATTAACAATTATACAAATAATACATAAAGTGTTTACAATAAAGATTAAATTTATTTAATGAAACAGAAAGTTAAAAAGGTTTATTTTCTCTTTTTGTGAAGTGAGACTAAATACATGATATCTGTTATATTTGGTGATTTAGTTCTATGTATTCATTGGGACCTTGACCATGTCTTAATATAAATATTCTGACAAAGATGATAAAGGGTATGGAGGCTTAATTGCATGATGAATGGCTGACAGAGCTAGATGTGTTAAGATGAATTCAGCCATTTAATTTGAAAATTCTTTCTCTTAAAGACCAACTTTAATAAAATAAATTTAGTGATTGCATTAATACAAATGAAATGTACAGGGCATTATTTTATTAACAATAAAGAAATAGCTGAGTATGAAAATGCATTGTCCAATGTAATGGGGAAAGGACAGTAATCATTTGAATAAATTAACTATGAGAAAATTCTTAATTTTGAGGCATTTAGCACAATGGGTGGAAATGAAGAATATAACTTTTGTTTGACAGCATTTGATTCAAAAATCTTTTTTCCAATAGGAAAAACAATAAAAAATAATTTAAATATTCAAACTACAGTAATTTGTTGCTCAGAAAATGTGTTATACAAAATTACTAACCTACAATATTCTTTTCCTATTCTATATACCTAAATGAGAAAAAATATAGATGACAAGAATGGGGAAAATAGTAACCAGTAGTCAGTCTACAGAAATTCTATTTTTCTAGTGGTGGTTTTCCTTCAAAACAGGGCAGAATTGGTTTCAAATAATTTCAATCTTTGCAAAGAAAATAATTGGGATGTCATTTTAATGTGAAATCAGTTACATTAGCAAATCTACTAAAGCATGGTTTTTTCTTAGGAATCCTGCACTTATTACAAAATTCATACTCCTAATCAGGAATACTCTTTTAACTACCAGTTCTCCCAAACCAGCCTGAACCAGCTGAAACCTGCCACTGGGACAGAGAACATGTATGGCCAATTTAAGGATTAGAAATATTTATCTATATTTTCAGAGAGAAGATACAGTTTAATTGTAAAATCATCTACATCAAAAAGAATAATGGAGTGTGAGAATCACCTCAGATGGAGAGAAGAGAGGCTGTCTAGAGAACAATTAGATAGAAGGGAGAAGAGGCCACAACTCACTTATGAGCAGAGACAAAGGAATTTAGAAATTTAGGGCCATAAAAAGATTTGGAAGAATTTTTTTAATGTAGCTTTACAACCTCTAAAGCAGAATTAGATTATCTGGTCATGATTCATGTCTGGTGTGCCATAGATGTGAAGTATGGAACTTATAAAAATCTTTTTTATAGAAAAGCTTTGAGTTATGTAGCAGGCAATAGAAAAAGAAAGGCAAAAACCTTGTCCACAGATAGATAAAAAATGAAAAAAATCAAGGATACACTACCTTCAAAGTTGCCATAAAAATAACATTGCAATGGAAATATAAATGGACAAGACATGTTATTACATTTGCCTCATAATAGATGAACACAAAAAGAGGGATTTTTTTAGATATATTGATTAGATTTTTTTTCAGATAAAGAGATAAACACTGACAAAAACTAGCAATTAAAGTAAAAGAAAATAAAAAGGTAAAGAATAAATAAGAAAGGAAAGCCAAAAATGGAGAAAGAAAAAGAAATACAAAGAAATGACTTTTAACTTTACTTTACAGTGAGTATAAATTTACATTAACTCTAACTCTCAGTGTACAACATAGCATTCATTTATTCTATTATCTACCATTTTTCTAATCATCAAATTCATACGTCATAATTTCATTTTTTTCTGATTCATGCAAAAAGTCCATAAGGGGTTTCTAATCAGCCTTAAAATTAATCAATGTCTTTTCTCTAATCAAGGCTGTCCCTTTCCCCATCTCAGCCAGCCCCATCAACTTCAACATTCATGGAGAATCTTTCCACTATCATGCCTCTGTCAGATCCCTAAAAGTGATAGTGCCATTCAATTGGGAAAGGTGGGGGGTTGGATTCAATTCATTAGTATCTCCTGTGATAACTGGTATTTTGTAACTTGTATCCTGGCGCCGAAGCATCCTGAGAACTTCTCATCACTTGGGGAATGTATAGGAGGGATGGCCATGTGGGTTGTTTCACTTTAATAGCCAATGGAAGATAGCCACGGGAATGTATGCTTATCTGGTTCTCAGGGCAGCTGGTAAAATAACATTGTCACACCTGTGGATTGGCTAAATCTGCATTCTGGCTAAAGGGAGGTGTCTCTACTGCTTTAATGCTACTTGTCTTGCCTAAGGGTATTCAGACGCTGCTTTGAATCCATTGCTTTCACTTCTGCTTAATAAAAGGTTCCTTTTGAAATACTCCGTTTCAAGAGTCTTCACTTTCTTAACTTAGGAGAAGAGGCAATCCTTACAGAAAGCAGCATCTGCAAAATGGTCAACCCAGAGAATCTTTGCTCTACCGAGCGACCCTGCAAACCATGTCTGAGCAAAACAATGAGCGGGGAGAAGCCAAATCCTTCCTGTTAAAGACTACTTCAGCTTCAATCGCAATAATACAAGAGCAAACAATACATTCAAACTTAATGTTAACCGCTTCAATCTTGATTGCAGAAAATATGACTTTTGTAACAGTTGTTAATGCTTGGAACACACTACCTGACTCTGGGGTCTCTTCTCAAACTCCCAAAAGCTTTAACCAAAAACTGTCTACCATTGACCTCACCCCATTCCTAAGAGGACTATAAAGGGCGTGCATAAGTGCACAAAAGTGCCTACTGTTCCTCTCCTATTGTTTTCTTTCATTATATGTGCTTGTATATAATGTTGTGACAAAAATAAATAAATAAATAAATAAATAAATAAATAAATAAATAAATAAATAAAATAAAATAAAATAAAATAAAATAAAATAAAATAAAATAAAATAAAATAAAATAAAATAATAAAATAAAATAAAATAAAATAAAATAAAATAAAATAAAATAAAATAAAATAAAATAAAATAAAATAAAATAAAATAAATGCTGGGGGGAGACATCAACCACCACCCAGCCAGATGCCTGCTTCCTGTACACCATTGCAGAGGATGAGGTGACTCTGGAGGAATGAAGAAAATCCCACTGGTCGATTGGCATCAGGAACAAAGACAGATGGGATGGAAGAACCAGAGGAGTTAACCTCACCCACGATAACCAAAACCCGGGGTGGAATTGGAGCTAGACGTCCTTCTGACCAGGAGGAAGTAACCGAAGCACCTGCTGAGAGAGGATCATCTGAAGAGAATATAACTCAGTTGGTGGTGGAGACTCTGGGAAATCTCAACATCCATGGGGAGCCAGAATGGCAGCCAAGGGGTGCTGAAATGGCAGCAACCGCAGATGATGCCAAAAGGGCCCTCCCCCCAGGACCCAGTGATCAAGCGGATGGTGCAGCAGCAGCAGCAAGGGGCCCAGGAAACCGTCCCCCCTGGGTGGCGCATGCACTGGGGTCCATTCCCAACTAGACACGAGCATCGCAACTGGAAAGAAAAACTCCCTCCCTTTGGGTGAAGTTTGATGTGGATCTGCAACAATTAGGATTCTTTGTGGCACACGTGCTCACATACATGCAAGAGTACAGGTATAATTTCCAAACCCAAGGATCCCAAGTGTGAGTTGTTACCCTATCCCTGGAGGGAGCCACTGCCAGATGGATGGTGACCCTACATAACACTGACACAGCAGAACTGAGGGACTTCAACTGTTTCATGATAGCTCTGAGATGACGTTTTGAGGACCCCCTCACAGATCGCAAAGAACGCAACTGCATTAAAGCTGTAAAGCAGGGACGGCAGCCAGTGGCAGAGTATACTGAAGAATTCTGAGACCACACGTGTCATGTGAACTGGCCAGAGGACATTCTCATAAGCTGTTTCAAGGATGGGCTGAGTGATGACCTCTACAATGCCTGCATGGCCCGAGGTGCACCAAATCACCTACATGAGTGGTATCTCACCACCGTAGAAGCTGAGATCAATATGGCCAGAAACCAGTACCGAGCAGAAACCATCTGCACCCCCATGGAAGCAAACCCATTCCAGTTCGGCTTCCGACCTGGGTACAGCACGGAGACGGCTTTGGTTGTGTTGGTAGATGATCTCTGGAGGGCTCGGAATAGGGGTTGTTCCTCTGTCCTGGTCCTGTTAGACCTCTCAGCGGCTTTTGATACCATCGACCATGGCATCCTGCTGCGACGGCTGGAGAGATTGGGAGAGGGGGGCACCATTTTTCGGTGGTTCTCCTCCTATCTCTCTGACCGGTCGCAGACGGTGTTGGCAGGGGGGCAGAGGTCGGCCACAAGGCGCCTCATGTGTGGGGTGCCACAGGGGTCGATTCTCTCGCCTCTCCTGTTCAACATCTATATGAAGCCGCTGGGTGAGATCATCCGTGGTTTGGGGGTGCAATATCATCAGTACGCTGATGATACTTAGCTGTATATTTCCACCCCTGACCATCCCAATGAGGCTGTTGATGTGATGTCCCAGTGTCTGGAGGCCGTGCGGGTTTGGATGGGGAGAAACGGGCTCTGACTTAATCCCTCCAAGATTGAGTGGCTGTGGATGCTGGCGTCCTGGTACAGTCAGCTGGTTCCATCGCTGACTGTTGGAGCCGAGTCATTGGCCCCTATGGAGAGGGTCTGCAACTTGGGCAGTCTCCTGGATGCTCGGCTGTCGTTAGAAGAACACATGACAGCTGTCGCCAGGGGAGCTTTTTATCAGATGCGCCTGATATGCCAGTTGCGCCCCTTCATAGACCGGGATTCCTTATGCACGGTCACTTATGCCTTCGTCACTTCCCGCCTGGACTACTGTAACGGTCTCCACATGGGGCTCCCCTTGAAGGGCACCCGGAGGCTCCAACTGGTCCAGAATAAGGCTGCGCAGGTGATAGAGGGAGCTACTCGTGGCTCCCATATAACACCCTTCCTGCGTAGGCTGCACTGGTTGCCGGTGGTCTTCCGGGTGCAATTCAAGGTGTTGGTAACCACTTTTAAAGCACTCCATGGCACAGGACCGGGCTATTTACGGGACCGCCTGCTGCCACCGATAGCCTCCCATCGACCTATGCACTCCTACAGGGAGGGTCTCCTCAGGGTGCCGTCAGCCAAACAATGCTGGCTGGCGACCCCCAGGGGGAGAGCCTTCTCTGTGGGGGCACCTACCCTCTGGAATGAGCTTCCTCTGGGGTTACGATTACTCCCTGACCTCCAGACCTTCCGACGCAAGCTCAAGACTTTTTTATTTCACCATGCAGGGTTGGCCTAAATGTACTACTGTTTTAAGTGGGGTTTTATTATTGTTCTTTGAATAATTTTAATAGGTGCTAGCCAATTTGAATTAGATTTTTATATTGTCTTTTAATTTTATTTATAAATACTGTTTTATGTTGGCTGTAAACTGCCCTGAGTCCTTCGGGAGAAGGGTGGTATAGAAATTTAAATAATAACAATAACAATAACAATAACAATAACAATAACAATAACAATAACAATAACAATAACAATAACAACAACAATAACAACAACAACAACAACAACCACAAACTGTATTTTCTCCAAAATCCTCAGCCTGTCTCGAGTGTAGTAAGGAGGGGCACCAAACTGCCGAATGTCATTCTCAAACACCCGCCCAGAAACCAGAACACCCATCAGGGAGGAAAACTGAGAAACCTGGCCAGTGCAGGAAGGAGACTGCCCTGAGGAGCAGGGAGATCATAGAGTCTCCATCCCTTCCCCTCTTTGGGAGGAAACTCCGGCATCTCAGCAGGAGAAATAACAGTCATTCAGGGGTGATCCAGAGAATGAAACACTGGTAAACAAACCAATTAAACCACTTACTCTCCCCTTAAGACTGTTTATCCTGAACCAGGACAGGGAGATAAAAATCTCTGCTTTAGTCAGCTCAGGGTGCACCTGCTGTTTGATCAGCCCAACCCTGGTAGGAAAGTTGAAGATTAACGTAAGAAAGTTAAAAACTCCCCATCGCTTTTGCCAACTAGATGGGTCAATAGCAGGGGGTGAGCCAGCTTCTTTTGCCATCGAGCCTCTACAAATAGGCATCGGAAGCCACAAAGAAATACTTATATTTATAGTGGCACCTGGCATGGAATCACCGCTAGTTCTGGGCCTTGCCTGGTTGAAAAAATGAAACCCTAAAATTAATTGGAAGCAAAGCACCATAAAATTTCAGATGCATGTGGCTTTTGCTGAGAATCCACATAAAGAAACTGAGGGGGCAGAGCACTGAGAAACAGCCATGCCTGGTTATACAATGCCAACCCAGGGCATACCCGATGTCGTGTCCCACTCCTCCGCTGATGGCCGGGTCGGAGAAGTCCGTATCAGGCGTGCCTCTGCAGCTCTGTCAAAGTCCTAGCAAAGTTCTCAAGGCAGGCAGGAGACCAGGAAGTGACTTCAGCAATCCAAGGTAGACTTTGCCTGACTCAGAGAATGCCAGAAAGCAGATCCTTTATATAGGCCATGGGGTGTGGCTCCATGACTCCAGGCCTGCCCCTCCCTTCCTTTTGCTGATGCCGCCTATCAATTCTCCTGAAGCAAGGATCTCTCCAGGCTCCAGCTGTTGGTAATTGACCTTCCTCAGGCTCGCATGCTGTGGGGGAGGGGGAGGGGTCTAGTTGCTCCATTTGCCTGGGCATGGAGCCAGGGCTGGGGGCTGGAGGCACATCAGGCCCTTCGTCTTGCTCGGCCTGCCTGGGCATGGTGCCAGGGCTGGGGCCTGGAGGCATGCCAGACATTCCTCAGTGTTTGGAAGGAGATAAGAGGGGCCCGGCTGCGGGGAAAGTGAGCGAGACACAACACCCAAAGAATACAAAGACTTGGCTGAGGTTTTTAGTGAAAAGGCTTCTGACAAGCTCCTCCCCCACTGCCACCACTCCACTGACTGTGTGATAGAAATCCTACCCGGCGCCAAACTCCCTAAACCCAAGATGTATAGCATGTCCCCAAGGGAACTGGAAGAACTGAGAGCATTCATTGAGAAAAACCTAGCAAGAGGTTTCATTTTAACCAGCCCGACCAAAAAACAGATGGCTCAAAACGTCTCTGTGTGGATTTTAGAAATTTAAATTCAATCAGTGTGGAGAACACGTACCCTCTCCCCCTTATGAAAGATATGCTAGCACAACTCGCTAAAGGGAAAATTTTCTCAAAGCTGGACTTAAGAGAGGCTTACTACCGAAACAAAATTATGGAGGGAGACGAATGGAAAACGGTGTTTAACACTCCCCCCCTTGGGTGCTATCAATTCAAAGTGCTCCCATTTTGGCTAAAAGGGGCCCCTGCAGTGTTTATGCAACTAATAAGCAAACTGCTACATGAGCATTTGTATAAGGGAGTCCTGGTTTATCTGAATGACAATTTAATATATACAGAGACCAAAGCAGAACACGTAAAACTAGTCTGGGCAGTTTTAAACAAATTCCGCTCTGCCAAACTTTATGCTAAATTCTCTAAATATGAATTTTACCAAGAAAAAAATGACTATTTGGGGTACTGCATTTCATACCAGGGGAGTAGAAATGGACTCAAAAAGTGCAGGCTGTACTTGACTGGGAACCACCCCACATGCATAAACAGTTAATAGAATAGAATAGAATAGAATAGAATAGAATAGAATAGAATAGAATAGAATAGAATAGAATAGAATAGAATAGAATAGAATAGAATAGAATAGAATAGAATAGAATTTTATTGGCCAAGTGTGATTGGACACACAAGGAATTTGTCTTGGTGCATATGCTCTCAGTGTACATAAAAGAAAAGATACGTTCATCAAGGTACAACATTTACAACACAATTGATGATCAATATATCAATATAAATCATAAGGATTGCCAGCAACAAGTTATAGTCATACAGTCATAAGTGGAAAGAGATTGGTGATGGGAACTATGAAACGATTAATAGTAGTGCAGATTCAGTAAATAGTCTGACAGTGTTGAGGGAATTATTTGTTTAGCAGAGTGATGGCCTTCGGGAAAAAACTGTTCTTGTGTCTAGTTGTTCTGGTGTGCAGTGCTCTATAGCATCGTTTTGAGGGTAGGAGTTGAAACAGTTTATGTCCAGGATGCGAGGGATCTGCAAATATTTTCACGGCCCTCTTCTTGATTCATGCAGTATACAGGTCCTCAATGGAAGGCAGGTTGGTAGCAATTATTTTTTCTGCAGTTCTAATTATCCTCTGAAGTCTGTGTTTTTCTTGTTGGGTTGCAGAACCAAACCAGACAGTTATAGAGGTGTAAATGACAGACTCAATAATTCCTCTGTAGAATTGGATCAGCAGCTCCTTGGGCAGTTTGAGCTTACTGAGTTGGCGCAGAAAGAACATTCTTTGTTGTCCTTTTTTAATGATGTTTTTGATGTTAGCTGTCCATTTGAGATCTTGCGATATGATAGAACCCATTGGTATTGAATGCTGAACTAAAGTCTACAAAAAGGACCCTTGCATAGGTCTTTGGAGACTCAAGATGTTGTAGGATGTAGCGCAGAGCCATATTAACAGCATCATCTGTTGATCTATTTGCTCGGTATGCAAATTGCAAGGGGTCTAACATCCGTGATGGTTTTCAGGTAGGAAAGCACTAGCCTTTCAAAGGTTTTCATGACTACAGATGTTAAAGCAACTGGTCTGTAGTCATTCAGTTCCTTGATGGTGGGCTTCTTCGGCACTGGGATGATGGTAGAGCATTTGAAGCAAGAAGGAACATAACACATCTCTAGTGATTTATTGAAATTATGGGTGAAGATGGGGGCCAATTGGTCAGCACAGACTTTTAAGCAAGAAGGAGTTATCTTGTCTGGGCCTGGAGCTTTTCCTGGCTTTTGTCTGTGAAATAGGTCCTGCGCTTCCTTTTCTGTGATCACTAGGGGTTGTGAACCCAATGAAATGGGGTCAGTTACAAAGCTTCCTGGGATTTGCCAACTTTTACTGCCAGTTTATTCCCACTTTTGCTCAGATTGCCCTCCCCATTACCAACCTCTTAAAAATGAAGAGTACGATGGGCTCAGTACTTTAAACAATTTGATTTTACTCTCAAATATCTCCCTGGAGGAAAAAACTTTCTGGCAGATGCACTATCCAGAAAACCGCAATAAAAATAGTGCAAAGCCAGATGTAATCAAGCCCATAATACAAAACAATCAACTGGCCACTAAAGTAATCACCAGATCCCAGACAAAACAAGAAACATTGATGGGCAATGACACCACACAAACTTTTAAACAAGCATTGACCAATCGATGAATAGTTCGTGAGCCACAAATCCAGCTGCCTGATGAAAGATGACTTAGCTTGGATGGGAGGGAAGTTGTATGTTCCAGCTAGCCAAAGACTGTGGTTAATGGCAAGGTGCCATGACTCCAAATTAGCTGGACACTTTGGATTTGTGAAAACTTTACACCTAATTAAAAGACAATTTTGGTGGCCGTCATTTAAAAAGGACATAGAGAGCTATGTAGCTAGCTGCCCCATTTGTGCAGCAGCAAAAAGACATCAGGGGAAAACCCCAGAACTCTTACAGAAGGTAGCCAAACCTTCAGCACCCTAGAGAGAGATTGCTATGGACTTTATTGTAGAACTGCAGGGAATATTGTCATTTGGGTCGTGACAGACCTGTTTTCAAAACAGTCATATTTTATTTCTTGCCAAAAGATCCCAACTGCCTGAAGTCAAGCCAAGTTCTCTTCGCTGATGATGTTAAACTATTTAACACTACCAACAATGCTGCTACCCTTCAAAAAGATCTTGACTTTGCGTCAGAATGGTTAAAAAATTGGCAACTCCAAATCTCAATCAACAAATGCTCTGTCTTACACATTGGCAAAAAAGAATCAGAACACAAAACACAAGCTAGGTGGACATGGCCTTGTAGATGACCCTCAATCTGTTAAGGACCTTGAAGTACTCATATCAAATGATCTAAGTGCCAAAGCTCACTGTAACAACATTGCCAAAAAGGCATTAAGAGTTGTAAACCTAATCTTGTGTAGCTTCTTCTCCGGTAAGATTACATGACTAACCAGAGCATACAAAACATTTGCTAGACCAATTCTCGAATATAGCTCATCTGTCTGGAACCCACACTGCATATCGGACATTAATACAATTGAGCGCGTCCAGGAATATTTCACAAGAAGAGTCCTCCACTCCTCTGATTACAACAAAATACCTTATGCCACCAGACTTGAAATTCTGGGTTTAGAAAATTTAGAACAACGCTGCCTTCAGTATGACCTGAGCATAGCTCATATCCTTTCTGTCAATGACTACTTCAGCTTCAACCACAACAATACACGAGCACACAATAGATTCAAAGTTAAAGTGAACTGCTCCAATGTTGATTGCAGAAAGTATGATTTCAGTAACAGAGTTGTTAATGCCTGGAATGCACTACCAGGCTTTGTGGTCTCATCCCAAAATCCCCAAAACTTTAACCTAACACTGTCTACTGTTGACCTCACCCCATTCCTAAGAAGTCTGTAAGGGGCGTGCATAAGAGCACCAGTGTGCCTACCGTCCCTGTCCTAATGTTCCCTTTAATTGTATTCATTTTATGTATTCAGTTCATGCTTATACAGTACTTATATATATATATATTATTTAATATGTATTCAACAAAATAATAAATAAATAAATAAATAATTCTAATACACATTTATCATCTTCATGAAGCCCCGCAAAGAATCATCTCCAACAGAGGGATCCAATTCATCTCCAAATTTTGGAGGACATTCTTGAGCTCACTGGGCACTGGCCAGGGGTTGAGCTCATCACATCACACGTGCACTAATGGTCAATCTGAGACAACTAACTAGGTGCTTGAATAAAATCTAAGATGTTTTATTACTTTTCAACAAGATAACTGGACTGAGCTTTTACCTTTTGCTGAAGTTGCATTCAATAACTCTGTACACTCAAGTATTGGGTTTACCCCTTTTAGAATAGCAACAGGCCAAGATTTCAGCCCCATGCCTGAACTATCCACAGAAGAACCCACCATCCCCTCACTTACGGAGTGGATGGATACTTTCCAAAACACATGGCCAGTGGTTATATTAGCTTTAAAGGAAGCTAGAGAGGCTTTTAAAATTCAAGCTGACAAAAAAAAGAATGGAATCCAAACCTTTCCATGTTGGAGATAGAATATACTTATCTAAAAAATTATTGAAATCATTACAGCCATTAAGAAAATAGGACCAAAGTTCATTGGAATTTTCCCTATCACTAGGGTCATCAATCCAGTAACAGTAGAACTACTCCTTCCAAAGACACTCAGGCATGTCCACCCAATATTTCACATTAGTTTACTCAAACAAGAGCTAATCTCATTCCTCATACCACCTGCATCTGCACACCGGTTCCCATCACGATAGAAGGGGAGCAACACTTTGAAATCAAGGAAATCCTTGACTCTAGGATCCACAGAGGGAAAACCCAATACTTAGTTGCTTGAAAACATCTACTCTCATCCCAAAATGAATGGGTCGCTAAACACATTAGGGCTCCTATCTTACTGAAAAAATTCCACTCCCAATACCCTAACAAATCTTGTTAATATACTAAAATTTATTTTATTTTATTTTATTTATTTATTAGATTTTTATACCGCCCTTCTCCCGAAGGACTCAGGGCGGTGAACAGCCAAGTAAAAACAACTAGTGCATAGAAAAAATTAAAAACATATTAAAAAACTAATTATAAACTGGCCAATTAAAATTAACACTAAAATAAGCAATCCTAAAACCCCTCTTAAAATTTAACATTTAACATAACATAACATCCTCAACATAACAATTTCCTCAAGCTAGCCCCACACGGTGAAATAGGAAAGTCTTGAGCTCGTGTTTAAAAGATCGGAGGTTGGGGAGTTGACTCAGCTCCGGAGGCAACTCATTCCATAGGGCTGGAGCCCCCACAGAAAAGGCCCTCCCCCTGGGGACCACCAGTCAACATTGTTTGACTGACGGTACCTGAGAGGCCTCTATCGACAGGCCAATGGGAGGCTATAGGTGGCAGTAGGCGGTCCCGTAGGTAACCCGGTCCTGTGCCATAGAGCGCTTTAAAGGTGATGACCAGCACCTTGAATTGCACCCGGAAGACCACCAGCAACCAGTGCAGGCTGCGCAGGAACAGTGTTATATGGAGCATTGCGGTGCCCCTTCTATTACCCGTGCAGCTGCATTCTGGACCAGTTGGAGCCTCCTGGTGCTCTTCAAGGGGAGCCCCATGTAGAGAGCATTGCAGTAGTCCAGGTGGGAAGTGACAAGGGCATGAGTGACCGTGCGAAGGGAATCCCGGTCGAGAAAGGGACACAACTGGCGAATCAGGCGCACCTGATAAAAAGCTCCCCTGGCGATGGCCGTCATATGTTCTTCTAAGGACAGCCGATCGTCCAGGAGAATGCCTAAGTTATGAACCCTCCCCTGGGGGGCCAATGATTCGCCCACAACACTCAGCGATGGTGTAAGCTGGCTGTACCGGGATGCCGGCATCCACAGCCACTCTGTGTCAGGCCTGGAAACCATATTAGACTTTAGGGTTCCAGACACTGCCACATTTTTCCCCTGAGGGGAGGAAGTGGGGCTGAGGGGTATGGTAACATTCTTCAAGCAGTCAAGGTCGGATGGTGTTCACATCTGCAGGAAGAGTGGCAAGAAGATATTTGAATGAACTGGGAGAACGTGGGACCATGTGACCATCAAAGGGGTCAGCGGGGTGGGACTCTTGGGGTTTGTATAACTGGGAAAAGAATCCGGAAATTCAGTTTTGGAATTTCACTCATCGTGTGCCAGTTTCCTCATGCTAGTAAATAACTCTGGAAAACAATGGCTTCTGAGTTTTTTTTATGCAGAAGAGGTTTTTCTGGAACCTTGACATCATTCCAAAAACTCATAACTTTCTTTTGCTAACGGTACCCTCTCCTCCGCTCAGAGGGGGCCCGTTAGTGCTAGGTGGCCTGGCAACTCCACAGCGGTGCAAATACCCAGCGAAGATGGAAGAGCAGCAAGCTGAAAGCATGGAAGTAGCACAGAAGCTTGAATCTGACGATTTATTTGAAATCACCTACCTCCCATCGGAAGATATGACCCCAAAACCCGAAGTGGTAGAGCCTGCTTGTCAGCTTGGAGCACGGCCCAAAGACTCCGATTCATGGGTAAGCTGTCGGTCGGGAGAAAACATTTCCCCGGGGCGGAATGGAGAGCCCCCTCCCTCTTCTCAACCTCACTGGAGGACAGTAAAACCCGGAGAATCGGGAGAGTCACTGGATTGGGACCTGAGAAACCCCCTGAAATCCCAGTCCCTATTAGACCTCCCAGAAACTTTTGAGCGTTTGGAAGTGAGGCCTCGTATAAGCTCAGCTCACCCACCTCGAGAGCCTTTAGCTCAGCCTAAATTCACCTTCCCTCCCACCAGAAAGGGAGAAATTACTGAAGCTCGAAGCCGTTCCGATGAACGCAGGAGGACCTCCCTTCCCTCCTTCAGATGGCAGGGAGTTCAGGCAGCACCAGGGACTTGGGGGAATCGCAACTCCCCCCTCCAATTGACTTTTTGGGACTATAAAACATTTCCCTTGAAACACCCAATTAAATTCCACCAAGTAGATGGAACCTTGATTGGTGGCGTTCCAGCGACCCAATCACACAACTGGTTCGCTTAGAAATTGGAGCCCATCATGAACTTATAAGATTCATAGTAATTCCAAAGATGTCAGAATCCATCATCCTGGGTTTAGCTTGGTTGGACAAATGGGAACCCACAATCAAATGGGAGGATGGATTCAGGAAAATTATATGGACTTTCAGACCCTTAGACCCAATTCCCCTACGAAAAAACCTTATCCAAAATGACCACCAGAGGAACCAACAACCACCATATCCAATCCATCTCCTAATGAACCACATCCCTAAAGCATACATGGATTTATCAGACGTTTTAGCGAGGATGAATGTAACCTCTTACCCCACCGACAAACTGATTGCAATTGAATTGCAGGGGCAAAATTACCAAAACCCAAAATGTATTCAATGACACCAGCGAAATGTCTGAACTAAGAAAATACATTGACACTAACCTAGCCAGAGGGTTCATTGAACCAGCAAAATCACCTGTAGCTGCTGTGCTATTTAAACAAAAGAAAGATGGTTCGCTTAGATTGTGTATTGACTTCAAAATATCAATGCAATTTGCATAAAAACACACTTATGCACGATTTGTTGAACCACTTATCAAAAGGCAAAATTTTCACCAGATTGGATTTAAGGAAGCCTATTACGGGTCCGCATCAAGGAAGGTGATGAATGGAAACGCTTTCAACTGCCCTTGGGCAGTTTCCAATACCGTGTCATGCCTTTTGGCCTCAAGGAGCTCCAGCTGTTTTATGCAACTAATTAATGAAACCCTGCACCCCCACCTCTACAATGGGGTTCTTGTCTACTTAGATGATATTCTTATCTACACAAACAATATCGAAGAACACATCAAATTGGTCAGACAAGTCCTTATTTATTTATTTATTTATTCATTATTTAAACTTTATACGCTATTCCAAAGGACTCAGAGGTTTACATATCAAAAACATCAATATACAAATTAAAATAATCATTAAAAGCATTCTAATGCCAAGTTAAAATAAATTGTTAAAATAGAAATATAAATATTAAAATCATTTAAACCCCTCTAAATTTAAAAATCTGCCAGTCCTCAGATGAATAAATGAGTCTTGAGCCATGACGGAAGGTCCAAGATCTAAGTTCAGTCCTGGGGAGTTCGTTCCAGAGGTGGAGCCCCACAAGGCCCTTCTGGGCGTCAACATGCCTCATGACACCTGATCCTCCTGTGAGGCCGCGTGTGAGAGGTATCCATCGCAGTGGCGGTCTGAATAACGCCCTATGCCATGGGCGCTTTAAGGTGGTCACCAAACCTTGAGCGCACCGACCACAGGTAGCCAGTGCAGCCTCCAATGGGTGTTATCACAAGCCCAGGCTCCATCTATCACCAGCCGCATTCTGGACTAACTAGCCTCGGATGCCCTTCAAGGAGCCCATGTGAGGCGTTGCAGTAATCCAGGCGAGGCGTCACGAGGCGTGGTGACCGTGCATAGGGCCTCCCGGTCCAGAAAGCAACTGGCGCACCAGGCGAACCTGGTACGCTCTCCTGGACGGCCGTCAAATGATCTTCTAAGACAGCCGTTCATCAGGACGCAAGTTGCACCCTCTCCGCCAGGGCCAATGACTCGCCACATGGTCAGCCTTTTGGCTACGATGCCCATCCACAGCCACTCTGTCTTGGAGGATTGAGCTTGAGCCTGTTTCTCCCCATCCAGACCCATCTGCCTCCAGACACCGGGACAGCACTTGATAACCGTTGGGGTGGTCCGGTGTAAATACAGGGTGTCATCCGCATACAGCTGGTACCTCACACGAACCACTGATGATCTCACCCAGCGGCTTCATGTAGATGTTGAACAACAGGGGCGAGAGAATCGACCCTGTGGGAACAAGTGAGGTTGACCTCTGCCCCTGTCAACACCGTCTGCGTCGGTAGATAGGAGAACCACCGATGTGGTGCCTCCACTCCCAATAGCCGGGCAGCAGGATACCATGGTCGATGGTATCAAGGAGAGTCTAATAGGACCAGGGCAGAGGAATAATGTCCCTGGCCTCCAGAGATCATAACCAATGCGACCAAAGCTGTCTCCGTGCTGTATCCGGAGCGGACTGGGCAGGTCTGAATGAACATCTTCATCCAGGTATTGGGGTCTGATGCACTCTCTACCTTGCAACAAGCGAAGGTTGGAGACTGACGATATTACCCAAAATAGCTGGGTCAGGAGGCTTCTTGGGAGGGTCTCACCACCGCCTCTTTCAAGGCGGAACTCCTCCACCAAAGCGCTCGTGTCGCCTGGAGCCAGCCTCGTGTCACCTCCTGGCCAGTACCAGCCAGGAGCAGGTCCAATAAACACGTGGTGGCATTCAGCCTCCCAACAACCTGTCCATGTCCTCGGGGCACAGGTCAAACTCATCCCAAAAATGTCAAGACCACCTCAGCGTCTCACCCATTATTCAATCTTGGTCCAAACCATCCCAGCTGAGCAATTTTTATCGTATAGATAACCTAAACTCCTCAGCGTCCCTCAGCAGTCATAGAGGCACGGACTGAGGGCGAATGATCGCTAGACATGACATGCTTAATTGATGATATCTGCCTCTACTTACCGTACAGATAGAAAATAAACGATTTGCCTTCAGACTAGATAAGTGTAACTAGCACAGGGCTGGATTGATTCTAGATCTTTAAAAACCCTTATTTAAAAACTATTTAAAAGAAATTCTTCTTGAATGATTCTGGGTCCCAAGATTGTTAAAAGCCCTTGATAATTTGGAGGCCATTCCTGAAGGAAAACCTTGAGAGTTAAAAGCAGTATCTCATGAAATAGTCAATAAATGCGAAAGATGTATTATCATGTTTCATACCAATTCGTTGAAATATTAGTCATATTATTCTCAGGTATAATATTGGTCATAGTGTAGAAAATAAATCCAGAACAATAACAAAATGTTCATCATGATTTGAGGTTGGATAATAATATTTGTTTCACAAGATGGAAAAGTCAATATTAATAAAAGTTTGTCAAAAATTTATAATAACAAATTATGGATGTCATGTCAATATATATGTAATGAAAACTAGGCTGAATAAGGCTCAGCATGTTGGATTTGAAATTCAGAAGATTAGTTGATAAAAAACAACAAAGAAAGATTTAGATGACTTGGATATTGATAAATATTTGAAAGAATATAAGGTTAAAGGTTTAACTAATGAACAAAGGGAAGAGTTGAATTCCTATAACTTCTGAAATTATTTTGGTAATAAAGCAATTAAAAATGAAATGAGCACAGATGGACTTACAGCAATATATTATAAAAGTTACAGGATGAGATAGTTGGTCCACTTATGGAGTTATTTAATCAGATATTGATGGGAGGAGGTACCACCATCATGGAGGACTACTTTTATTTCATTGATACCAAAGAGGATCAGGATTGTACTAAGCCTGGGAATTATAGACCGATTTCACTCTTGAATAATGATTATAAGATTTTTGCAAAAATAATGGCAAATAGGTTAATGGAAATTGTACAACAAAGAATTCACACTGACCAGTCTGGTTTATAAAGGAGACAAATGAGGAATAATGTTAGGCAGATAGTGAATTTATTGGAATATTTGGAAAAGAAAAATCAGATTCCAGCTTTATATTCTTGGATGCAGAGAAAGCTTTTGATCGTTTGCATTGGGAATTTTATTTAAATTAACAGACAAAATGCAATTTGGAAATGGTTTTAAGAATACTTAGGGCAATTTATGGAGAGCAAACAGCTCAGATAATAATTAATGATAGTTTGACAGATAGTTTTAAAATTGCGAAAGGAACAAGGCAGGGGTGTCCTTTATCACCTTTATTGTTTATTTTATCTTTGGAACCTTTATTGGATAAGATAAGAGAGTTAAGGGAGATAGAGGTATTAGAATTAGAAGATATGAATATAAAGTTGAAATTTGCAGATGATTTGGTTGTTATGTTGACTCAGCCTATAAATTCAGTGTATATTTGTTGGAAGTAATTAATCAATATGGAAGGGTCTCAGGGTTTAAAGTGAATCAAAATAAAACAAAAGTGTTAACCAAAAATATGATTAAGAACCAGAAAGAAAAACTAGAGGAAATAACAGGATTTGAAATTGTAAAAAAGGTTAAATATTTAGAGTCTTTCTTACTTCATCAAATGGAAAATTGTATAAGAATAATTATGATGTGTTATGGAAAAAAATTCAGAAGGAAATGAATACTTGGAAAAAATTACAATTATCTTTGTTAGGGAGAATAGCAGCTATAAAAATGAATGTTTTGCCTAAATTCTTGTTCTTGTTTCAGATGATACCAATAATTAAGAAAGATAAAAATTTGGATGAATGGCAGATTGGAATTAATAAATTTATATGGGAAGGGAAAAAAGCGAGAGTCAAAATGAAAATAATGCAAGATACACGGAAGAGGAGGATTAAAAATGCCTAATTTAAAACTGTATTATGAAGCAGTTGTTCTTTCGGTAATAAGTGATTGGTTTAATTTGACGGAGGAAAGGATTTTGAATATAGAAGGTTATGATTTATTATATGGTTGGCATGCATATTTATTGTATGATAAGAAAGTAGATAAAGCTTTTAAGAATCATGTTGAGATTTTCTTCTGCGTGTCTGGAAAAAATATTATTATAAGTTAAATTACAAAATTCCTATATGGGTATGTCCTCACATAGAGAATATAAATATAGAACAGGAACAAGAAATGATTACTTATAAAGATCTTTTATACAATGAGAGGAAATTTACAACTAAAATCTTTGGATACATTAAAAGAAGAAGGGAGGAATTATACTTGGTTTCAATATGGACAGTTAAAGGCTAGATGGAAAGAAGATCAGAAAATTGGTATCATTCAAAATGAAGAAAATCTGGTTAAACAAATTAGAAATCAAACTCAGGGGCATATAAAGAGATTGTATACTGTGTTGATAGAAATAGATTCTGAAAGAGATTTAATAAAGGATTGTATGATAAAATGGGCACAGAATATTCAAGAACCAATAATGTTGGAAACATGGGAAAAAATTTGGGTTAGAAATGTTAAATTTACATAGCGCAGAATTTAAGGGAAAATTTTTATAAGATGTTTTATAGATGGCATTTAGATCCTAAGAAATTATCATGTATGTATCCAGATATGCAAGCGAAATGTTGGAGATGTAATTGTGATGATGCTACATATTTTCATGTATGGTGGACTTGTAAGAAAATTAAGTCTTTGTCAGCCTCCACTCCAATCTTCATATAGTTTTGAATGATTATATCAGTAGATAGAATGTAAAATGTTTATTTCTGTATTATAAACTGTTAAGGAAATGAGATGTATCATGCCTCCGTCCAGGGTGAGGGAAAGGAGCCTATTATGTGTGTCGGCTGACATAACAGGGGGGAGGGATGATTAACTATTGAGTGTTATCAGCGCGCGCTTTTCTAACCGACACTTCATTCCTAAGTTGACTGACATCCAGAGACCTGTGGAAGAAGATTACCACGAGGGGCCGTGAAGGAGTTGGCATTGGACCAGACCAGCCTGACCTCCTGGAGGAGGAGGGACAATTGGGGGGATATGATATGTTAGCCATATTTTGTCTCAGTTCCAGCTTTGCTTGGCTGCCACCAAGACTGTAAAAGTAAAAGTACTTGTTTTCATTCCAAATGGAGTCAAGGTGATTTCTTTCCTATTTACCGTCGGAGGTAGCCTGACATTAAGCTGGAACTCCCATCATGTCTACCAACCAGGATTGCAATTGCAATACCGGGGGGGGGAGAAAACCCAAATGTGATGGAAGGCCTGCTGCCGGCTGAGCTGGGGGAGGCGTCCAGAGGAATTTTTGCTGACACTTTTAACCCTGAGCTGGAAGATTGCAGAGATCGGTGGATTGAGCAATTAAGGCTGGAAGAGGAGAAGTGGAAGCCAAGTGCCGAAAAGTTTCAGTCTGGAGTAACAAAGAAAAAAAAAGGAAGAGACTTTGGACAGAGATTCAGACAACCGCCAGTTGGAGGAGGCATTTCGTCTTTTCCGTGAGGTGAAAGTAAGACAAACAGCTCGTCAAAGGTATGAATCCCCTATTCGGTCCTCCAGGTGGGAGGGAGAAGAGGAGGAAGAGAATACAAAGGGGCCACCTAAGGGTGATTTCCAGGGTGGTGAGATTTCGGAAGAGCCAGGGCTGGAAACTCTTTCCCCAGAGGAGGCTGAATTGGATGAGGGCCGGGCGCCACCTGCTGACCAAGCAAGGCCACGAGGAAGGAAAAACCAAAATTCCCCCATATCAGAGAAATTTGATGGAAATGCGAAGGAGTTGGGACTGTTCCTGCCGAAAGTGAATGACCACATGATAGACTGGGGGGAAGATTATTGGTCACAGGCAGCACAAGTGAGAGCTGTGACTCATAATTTGACCGGAAGAGCAGCTGCGTGGTATGTGTCGTTACATACAAACCACTCCCCCTTACTGCAAAACTACGAGCATTTTATGACTGCACTGAGGAGGAGGTTTGAGGACCCCCTGGCAGAGCAAAAGGCCAAAGGTCGGATGACATAACAGGGGAGGGATGATTAACTATTGAGTGTTATCAGCGCTTTTCTAACCGACACTTCATTCCTAAGTTGACTGACATCCAGAGACCTGTGGAAGAAGATTACCACGAGGGGCCGTGAAGGAGTTGGCATTGGACCAGACCAGCCTGACCTCCTGGAGGAGGAGGGACAATTGGGGGGATATGATATGTTAGCCATATTTTGTCTCAGTTCCAGCTTTGCTTGGCTGCCACCAAGACTGTAAAAGTAAAAGTACTTGTTTTCATTCCAAATGGAGTCAAGGTGATTTCTTTCCTATTTACCGTCGGAGGTAGCCTGACATTAAGCTGGAACTCCCATCATGTCTACCAACCAGGATTGCAATTGCAATACCGGGGGGGGGAGAAAACCCAAATGTGATGGAAGGCCTGCTGCCGGCTGAGCTGGGGGAGGCGTCCAGAGGAATTTTTGCTGACACTTTTAACCCTGAGCTGGAAGATTGCAGAGATCGGTGGATTGAGCAATTAAGGCTGGAAGAGGAGAAGTGGAAGCCAAGTGCCGAAAAGTTTCAGTCTGGAGTAACAAAGAGAAAAAAAAAGGGCACGGTGAGACTTTCGGATTGGCAAGAAGAGAGAGAGTTAACAGACAACCGCCAGTTGGAGGAGGCATTTCGTCTTTTCCGTGAGGTGAAAGTAAGACAAACAGCTCGTCAAAGGTATGAATCCCCTATTCGGTCCTCCAGGTGGGAGGGAGAAGAGGAGGAAGAGAATACAAAGGGGCCACCTAAGGGTGATTTCCAGGGTGGTGAGATTTCGGAAGAGCCAGGGCTGGAAACTCTTTCCCCAGAGGAGGCTGAATTGGATGAGGGCAGAGCCACCTGCTGACCAAGCAAGGCCACGAGGAAGGAAAAACCAAAAATTCCCCCCATATCAGAGAAATTTGATGGAAATGCGAAGGAGTTGGGACTGTTCCTGCCGAAAGTGAATGACCACATGATAGACTGGGGGGAAGATTATTGGTCACAGGCAGCACAAGTGAGAGCTGTGACTCATAATTTGACCGGAAGAGCAGCTGCGTGGTATGTGTCGTTACATACAAACCACTCCCCCTTACTGCAAAACTACGAGCATTTTATGACTGCACTGAGGAGGAGGTTTGAGGACCCCCTGGCAGAGCAAAAGGCCAAAGGTTGGATAAAAACCATCAGGCAAGGGAGGAGACCGGTGGCTGATTATAACCAGGAGTTCAGTGATTTAGTTCCCTTGATGAGAGGGTGGTCGGAGGTGACCCTTGTAGACATTTTCAAAGATGGTCTGAATGGAGATCTCTATGAACTGTGTCGAGCACGAGCCTCTCCAACTACGCTGTATGGCTGGTACACCCTGGCAGCAGAGATGGAAATCAAGTTAGTGAAGGACCGCGGCAGAAGACAGCACATTGGAGGGCCATCCTTGGCGTTTCCAGAAGGAACTTATAGGGGGCGTCCCTAGATTGGAGGGAGGAAGACCACGTTAGTCTCGTGCTACAGATGTGGAAAAGAAGGCCACCGAGCAGCCGACTGTAGGGTTAAGTTGATGCCAAGCGACCTCTGGTGGTGAAATGGAACCAGTGAAGCCAGCGGCTAAGGCGTAAACCAGCAAAAGTGGGGAGGCGTTGCCAAGAAGGCACGCCCATCAAGGAGGAGTGGTCGACCGATACTGATGACAGCAAAACCACGTCAGAGTCCGATGAAGACCTTCTGGTGAGTTGGGCACGGGGCCCTTGGACATTCAGTTAATCTACATGTACCCTCTTCGGGTAATAAGGGGAACTGCTAGCACTACTCGATTCTGGATGCACTAGATGTATGGTCAGTCCGAACTAGTAGAAAAATGGAACTAAGGTTGAGAACCTTAAGTAGGCCCATAGCGTTTGCACAGTTAGATGGCTCTGTGGCAGGGGAGGGCCCACCATTTCGAACGGAACCCCATAGAAATGATAATAGGAGACCACCGCGAAATTCTGAACTTCATAGTAGCCCCAGGAATGGACCAACCCCTGTTGTTAGGCTTGTCATGGTTGCAGAAATGGAACCCCATATTAACTGGAGAACGGAGTCCCGTTTCCGTTCCAAAACCTTAAAAGGGAAAAGGAAACCCAAGAAGGGACCTACCGTGACCTTGCACCAGGATAAGTTAGGGGCAATGATTGAACGGATAGACGGGAGAGAGAATACCCAAGGAATACTGGGACTTAGAAGTCTTTAGTGAGAAAGCATCAGGCGTACTTCCTCCCCATAGGCCTATTGACTGTGCCATAGACATCCTTCCGGGGTAAAGCTTCCAAAGCCAAAAGCTTATCCCATGACCCAAAAGGAATTGGGAGAACTACGTAAATTCATAGACAAAAACCTAGGCGGGGCTTTATCCAACCGGCTAGGCCTCGTGTGGCGCGCCAGTGATGTTCGGGAAAAGAAAGATGGCTCCTTTCGTCTTATAGTTGACTATAGGAACCTAAACGCAGTGTGCTACCAAAACATATATCCCATGCCACTCATGAAAGATATGTTAGCACATTTAGCGAAGGAAAATTCTTCACCAAACTGGACCTGAGAAGCCTACTACAGAGTTCGTATAAAGAGGATGAATGGAAAACCGCTTTCAACTGTCCACTAGGATGTTTCCAGTTTGAGTACTGCCATTTGGACTGCAGGGGCGCCCGCAGTTTTATGCAACTAATAAATGAAATACTCCATCAGCATTTATTCAAAGGGTTCTTGTCTACCTTGACGACATACTTATCTATACAGAAACAATGGAAGAACATATTAAACTAGTAAGAGCTGTACTCAAAAGTTATTATCTGCAGAACTATATTGCAAGCTATCCAAATGTGATTTCCATCAAACCAAAATAGACTACTTAGGGTATCGATTTCGCTGATGGGTTAGAAATGGATCCAGAAAAAGTGAAAGCTGTCTTGGAATGGGCCCCCACGCACATAAACAACTCCAAAGTTTTTGGGATTCGCAAATTTCTATCGTCAATTCATCCCTCCTTTGCTCAAATTGCTTTACCAATCACTAACCTCTTAAAAACTAAAGGAGACACGAAACCCAAACCATCATTACCCTCGAATGGACAATGGAATGTCAGGCAGCATTTGAAAAATTGAAACGACTTTTGCCGCTGAACCTATTTTAAAGCACCCTGACATGGATGTTCCTTTTGTAATACAAGCTGATGCAAGTGATGTAGCGGTCAGACGTCCTACTCCAAAACAATGCTGATGGTAATTTACAACCCTGTGCTTTCACTTCTCGAAAATTGACTGAAACTGAAAGACGATGGGCTATTTGGGAAAAGGAAGCATTTGCAGTTCATTGGGCTCTCGCACATGGAGACAATTCTTAGAAGGTTCAAATCATCCTTTTGAAGTTTGGACTGATCACAAAAATCTAGAAGCTCTAAAGACTCCTAGAAAACTTTCACTAAACAAGCCCGCTGGGCTCAATATTTTAACCGCTTTAATTTTACTTTACATTATATTCCTGGGGGAAAAAACTTCTTAGCAGATGCTCTCTCACGTTTACCCCAATACAATTGCACTACCAGGTGGTTCAACCAATACTTCCCATTCAACAGTTGGCAGCCCCAGCAATAACTAGAAGCCACTCCAAAGCTGACCCTCACTCCCAGATGAACTAACCAAGTCGTTTAAAGAAGCTTTAAACACCGATGACTGGTACTTAACCCATTCCATGAATGCACACTCCGTGATGGACTAGCTTGGATTGGAACAAAACTATATGTTCCTCTATCACTCAGAGAAACCATCCTACAACGATGCCATGATGCCAAAATGGCAGGGCATTTTGGATTTGTGAAAACTTTGCATCTTCTTAAAAGACAGTTTTGGTGGCCAAGTCTTAAAAGACATTCAAGCATATGTAGCAAGTTGCCCTATTTGTGCATCATCCAAAAGGCCTCCAGGAAAACCTCCTGGACTACTTCAAACTGTAGCCAGGCCAGGAACCCCATGGAAAGAAATATCCATGGATTTCATAGTGGAATTACCTGAAAGTTCAGGCAATACTGTTATATGGGTTGTGACTGACCTTTTCTCCAAACAAGTCCATTTTATTCCATGTTCAAAAATACTCTCCTCAAAGACTCTAGCAAAGTTGTTTGTACAACACATTTATAGACTTCACGGAGTTCCTGATCGCATCATTTCAGATCGAGGAGTTCAATTCACTTCTCAATTTTGGAAAGAATTTTTACGACTCATTGGCTCCGCCAAGGATTAAGCTCCTCCCATCATCCTCAAACTAATGGAAGCTGTGAACGTTCGAACTCTGTACTAGAACAATATCTGCGATGTTATGTTAACTACCAGCAAGACAATTGGTCTGATCTCTTACCTTTTGCTGAAGTTGCCTACAACAACTCAATTCATAGTAGCACAGGATTTACTCCCTTTAAAATATCTTCAGGTCAAGATTTTGTTCCTATCTCGGAACTCCCAAAGGAAGAAACTACTGTTTCCTCTTTGTCAGAATGGATAGATCAAATACAAAGCACATGGAAAATGACTCAAAGCGATCGGACGCTCACCGTGCGCATAAAAACAAGCAGATAAAAAGGTCCCTGAGAATAAATATCAAGTGGGCGATAAGGTTTATCTTTCCACCAAATATCTTCAAACCACTCAGAAATCTAAGAAACTTGGACCCAAATATGTGGGACCTTTCCCCATAGTAAAATCATCAACCCGTGACGGTACAACTAGATTTACCAAAAACACTTAGAAGAATCCACCCGTTTTCCATGTCAGTTTGCTGAAACCTGAACACATGTCTACTTTCCATCCTAACGACACCCCTCCTATACCAATTCTCATAGAGGAGAACAACACTTTGAAATAAAAGAAATTTTAGATTCAAGAAAACATAGAAATAAAATTCAATATCTTATTTCCTGGAAACATTTCCGTTATCCCAAGCTGAATGGGTGAACAAAGAAGATGTTCGTGCATCGGAAAAGATAGCACAATTCTATAAAAATATCCTGACAAACCCTAACTTCTCTTTTTCTTTCTAGGACTGACGTCCTTGTTGCAGGAGGGCCGAATGTCAGCCTCCACTCCAATCTTCATATAGTTTTGAATGATTATATCAGTAGATAGAATGTAAAATGTTTATTTCTGTATTATAAACTGTTAAGGAAATGAGATGTATCATGCCTCCGTCCAGGGTGAGGAAAGGAGCCTATTATGTGTCGGCTGACATAACAGGGGAGGGATGATTAACTATTGAGTGTTATCAGCGCTTTTCCAACCGACACTTCATTCCTAAGTTGACTGACATCCAGAGACCTGTGGAAGAAGATTACCACGAGGGGCCGTGAAGGAGTTGGCATTGGACCAGACCAGCCTGACCTCCTGGAGGAGGAGGGACAATTGGGGGGATATGATATGTTAGCCATATTTTGTCTCAGTTCCAGCTTTGCTTGGCTGCCACCAAGACTGTAAAAGTAAAAGTACTTGTTTTCATTCCAAATGGAGTCAAGGTGATTTCTTTCCTATTTACCGTCGGAGGTAGCCTGACACCGGAGCTGCGCTACCATGAAGTCCAGACCAGGGAAACCCCCTGGATTCCTACAACCCGTAGCCGAACTCACCAGACCCTGGGAAGAGATTGCCGTGGATTTTATTGTTGAACTCCCATCTAGTGGGCGAAATACAGTGATATGGACCGTAGTGGACTTGTTCTCTAAAAAGGCCCACTTCACTGTGTGCACCGGGTTGCCATCGGCGAGAAAATTAGCAAAGCTCTTCTTCAAACACATCTACAGACTGCATGGAGTTCCTAAAAGAATAATATCTGACAGGGGTGTTCAATTCACAGCCAAGTTCTGGAGGGAGTTCCTACGGTCCATTGGGTCGTCTCAAGGACTCAGTTCTGGGTTCCATCCAGAGACCAATGGAGTGGCTGAAAAATTGAACTCCATGGTGGAACAATACATATGGTGTTATGTAAATTACCAACAAGAAAACTGATCAGATTTGTTACCATTTGCAGAAGTCGCATATAATAATGCTGTACACAGCAGCACGGGGTTAACCCCTTTTCAAGTAACCATCGGCATGGACTTCGTTCCAATGCCTGAACTCCCTGTGCAACCCCCCACTTCCGTTTCCCTAACGGACTGGATGAATTCGTTGAAAAAAGGTTGGGAAAATACAAAAAAGGCCTTAGCTGTGACAGCTCGGAATTACAAAGCCCAAGCTGACAGACACCATTCCCTTCAACCCCCTTTTCGCATTGGAGATAAAGTCTTTTTATCTACTAAGTATCTGAGGTTGAGAATACCCAGCAGAAAATTCAGTCCAAAATTTTTGGGTCCTTTCCCCATTGTAAAAATTATTAATCCCGTTACCGTCCAACTCAAGCTCCCTCGAATGTTGGGGAAAATACACCCGGTATTCCATACCAGCTTATTAAAACCTGCTAGACAGTCTGGTCTGAGACCTCAACCTGCCGCTCCCCCACCACCCTTGATAATCCAAGGTGAAACCCACTATGAAATCAAGAAAATCCTTGACTCTAGACTATACAGAGGTCAGTTACAATATTTAGTCCACTGGAAGGGATATCCATTATCTGAATCTACTTGGGTCAAAAGTTGGAAAGTAAATGCGGACAATTTGATTAAACAATTTCACGACACTTTCCCTGACAAACCTAAAAAACCTCTTGGAGAGGGGAGGGGGGGTAGAAGGGAAGTGTGGACCACTGACACTCTTCTTTATCAACTCTTTGTTTTCTTTCCTAGAATATAGCTTCTTTTTGAAGGGGGGACGCCTGTCAGGCCTGGAAACCATATTAGACTTTAGGGTTCCAGACGCTGCCACATTTTTCCCCTGAGGGGAGGAAGGGGGGCTGAGAGTTATGGAAACATTCTTCAAGCGGTCAAGGTCGGATGGTGTTCACATCTGCAGGAAGAGTGGCAAGAAGATATTCGAATGAACTGGGAGTATGTGGGACCATGTGACCATCAAAAGGGTCAGGGGGGTGGGACTCTTGGGGTTTGTATAACTGGGAAAAGAATCCGGAAATTCAGTTTTGGAATTTCACTCATCGTGTGCCAGTTTCCTCGTGCTAGTAAAGAACTCTGGAAAACAATGGCTTCTGAGTTTTTTTTATGCAGAAGAGGTTTTTCTGGAACCTTGACACTCTGTCTTGGATGGGTTGAGTTGAAGCTTGTTCTTCCCCATCCAGACCCACATGGCTTCCAGACACCGGGACATCACGTCGACGGCTTCATTGGAGTGGTTAGGGGTGGAGATGTACAGCTGAGTATCCTCAGCGTGGATACCACCCCAAAACTAAGGATAATCTCACCCAGCGGCTTCATGTAGATGTTGAACAGGAAAGGTGAGAGAACCGACCCCTGTGGCACCCCACAAATGAGGTGCCTTGAAGTCGATCTCTGCCCCTCTGCCAACACCGTCTGCAATCAGTCGGAGAGATAGGGGGAGAACCACCTAAAAAAGGTGCCCCCCACTCCCAAACCCCCCAACCGCCGCAGCAGGATACCATGGTCGATGAGAGATCTAACAGGACCAGGACAGAGGAACAACCCCTGTCCCGAGACCTCTAGAGATCATCAACCAATGCGACCAAAGTCATCTCCGTGCTGTACCCAGGCCTGAAGCCGGACTTGAACGGGTCCAGATAGACAGTTTCATCCAGGTACCAGGGAAGCTGACATGCCACCACACTCTCAACAACCTTCACCACAAAGCAAAGGTTGGAAACAGGATGATAATTTGCCATAATAGCCAGGTCCAGGGAGGGCTTCTTAAGGAGAGGCCTCACCACCACCTCTTTCAAGGCAGTAGGAAAGACCCCCTCCATTAAAGAGGCCGCCCACATTACCGCCGCCACCGGGTATCGCCATCATCGCCGCTGCCGCCGGCGCCACCACTCCACTGAGAAACCCAGCTCGGCCGCCACTCGCCCCAAGCCCTAATTAAAGCCAGCCGCTCTCCTTCAAGCTGGCCAGATGGAACATAGATGACAAACCCATTTTGGGCCAGGCACCAGGCACCAAAGAGGCCAGGGGGCAGGCCTCCCAGTCCGATCCGGCCAAGGGAAGGCCACCGCCGCCGCTGCCGGAAATCCACCGCCGCTGCTGCCGCTGCCGCTATCTGAGGCCAGAGGACCAGAAAGAGGGCCAGCGCTTGCCTTAAACCCCACTCCTCCAGCAAGCTGAGCCCTCCAGTTGTCTCCTCCAGCTCCTCTGGCTCCTCCGACATTGCCTGGTGAAAAGGTTGGCCACCCCAGCCCAGGCCTGCCAAGGAAAAGGCTGCCGTGCCGCCGCTGCTGCCGGCGGAAATCCATGCCGCCGCCGCCATCCTGGGTCGGGGCCGCCGCTTGCCCTGGACCCGCAAATTGAGGCCAGCCTCATGCCTTTCACACGGTGAGGTATTCCCCCGGCAGTGTCTGGGACTGGGGGATTAAAAAACGATCTCACCCGGCCCTGGCCGACTGGGAAGGGCCGCCACTCTCATCGCTAGATTTTCACCACACCATCTTGGAGAATGCTCCTTCTCTTTTTCTTAGTTCTAGATGTCTAAATGGATTTTTTTGGTTATATCTTTTCACAGGTGGATCCTTTCTTTTTCTGAGAAAGGCAACATGTCAGATCCCTAAAAATGATGCTGCCATTCAATTGGGAGAAGGTGGGGGGCTTGGATTCAATTCATTAGTATTGCCTGTGACAACTGTCAGTTTTGGACAGTTTTCCTTTTTGCTTCCTATCTGACATATAATTTAGCCTGGGAAATTTTTGTTGGAGCAGTAGAAAGTTAGTCATAACAACATTCTGTATTCAAGGACACTTTTGCCTGCATCTGCTGGAGACTGCCTGGAGATTGTATCCAGTTGAATGTGAAGAATTGATTGGACTACATGAAGAACTTGAGGGTGTGGGGAAGGGCTATGAATTGTTAGCTGGGTGTGGGAAACCTGGAAGCTTTCAGATTCAGGTTTTCTCAGATGTGCCAACATGACATCTCTAATAAATTGGAACTCTGAGGAAACTTAGGTCTCAGAGTTTTACTTTGTTGGGGGGTGTTCCTTGGAACCCGGACAACAACTGGTATTTTATAACTTGTATCCTGGCGCTGAAGCATCCTGAGATCTTCTCATCTCTTGGGGAATGTATAGGAGGGATGGCCATGTGGGCTGTTTCACTTTGATAGCCAACGTAAGATAGCCATGGGAATGTATGCTTATCTGGTTCTCAGGGCAGCTAGTAAAATAACATCTTCACACCTATGGATTGGCTAAATCTGCATTCTGGCTAAAGGGAGGTGTCTCTACTGCTTTAATTTTTTTTAATTTGAATTTATATCCCGCCCGTCTTCGAAGACTCAGGGCGGCTTACATTGTGTTAAGCAATAGTCTTCATCCATTTGTATATTATACAAAGTCAACTTTATTGCCCCCAACAATCTGGGTCCTCATTTTATCTACCTTATAAAGGATGGAAGGCTGAGTCAACCTTGGGCCTGGTGGGACTTGAACTTGCAGTAATTGCAAGCAGCTGTGTTAATAACAGACTGCTTTAGTCTGTTGAGCCATCAGAGGCCTTAATTCTACTTGTCTTGCCTAAGAGTATTCAGACGCTGCTTTGAACCCATTGCTGACACTTTTGCTTTTGAAATACTCAGTTTCAAGAGTCTTCACTTTCTTAACTTTGGAGAAGAGGCAATCCTTATAGTCTCACTCCTATTATTATATATGTAAAAAAGGTTCCATGCGTATTTTCCCAACTATTTGTCCATCTGTCCCAGAAGGAATATCCCTGGTTTCAATTATACATTAGCCTTTAGGATCTTCTAAATTAATGTATGTATTTGAATTTACATTTTTTACATGTCCACCGAGCATGATTAAGAGGTCCCTTCCTGTTGTTCACATTTCTAACATACATTTGAGATACCTTTATACATTTTTGACCATTTGTTTAGTGAAAATGACACATCATTTTATAAAAACTCTCATTAAGATCACAGGTAGTCCTCAACTTACAAGTATTTATTTAATGACCATTCAAAGTTACAGCAGCACAGAAAAATGTAATTTAGGACTGGATCTTACACTTATGACCATTGCAGCAACCCCATGATCAGGTGATCAAACATTTAGCAACTGGCATATATTTATTCCAATTGTCCTGTCTCAGGAACATGTGATCACCGTTTGTAACCTTCTTAGCCAGCATCTGACAAGCAAAGTTTGGGGGAAGCCAGAGTCACTTAACAAACTCATGATTCACTTAACAATTGGTGGCCTTACCCACCATTCAGCCAGAACTGAAGAAGCTCCTTGGATGAGAAGTGAAAAGTCTTCAAGGAAAAAAAATCCAAAAAACAAGAAAGTCCAGTTGCCTTTTCAAAAAACATCTTTGGAACGATCTTAATCCTTTCTTCATAATTCTTTTTTAAATTCCATGTTTAAAACCAAAAGTTATTTTATCTCCCTTGAATCTCTCTAATAATTGTACATAGCAAAATAATTGACATATCCATCTGATATCATTTCTTGATTTCATTTTAAAGAAATAATGAAAGAATTCCTATATATCATCATAGATTAAGCATTTGTGCTTAATTATTATTTCTCTTCTATAATAGGCTTCTTGTAGTGATATCCAAACAGCCTTTTTTGGACACAACCTTATATCGACATCATTGGTTCGGAGGTGGAAGAGGAGGCTAGAGCTCAATGCCAGGAGGGCGGTTTCATCTGCATGGTAAGTGGGAGGGGCAGGTATGGCAGACGCGGGGGCCCATATCAGGTCCGAGGAGTGTGCACTCGCTATTTACGAGCGATGGTGCACTCCGGTCCCCCGGTCGTTCCCCGTTCCCTGAGTGGCTTAAATCCCCAGAGGCTGGGCCTCCGTCTGATGTTATGCAATGCCAGGTCCGTCGTAAATAAAGCCCCCCTCATCTCCGATCTTATACAGGAGGGGGGCGCGGACCTGATAGGCATTTTGGAGACCTGGTTGGGCACGGAAGGGGGGGTTCCCCTGGTAGAAATGTGCCCACCGGGTTTCCATGCATTCCATCAGGCGAGGGCCCAGGGTACGGGTGGGGGTAGGGGTGGTTATTATTAATGAGAGTCTAGAGCCGAGGGAGATCACTGTGCCACAGATAGCCGGATGTGAATCCCTCCTTGTGAAATGGGGCTTGGGGATGCAGGTGGGTTTACTGATCACGTACCTGGCTCCTTGCTGCATGACAGAAACCCTGCCCGAGCTGCTGGATGTGATTGCCGGGACAGCGGTAGAGACCCCCAGGCTTATGGTCATGGGGGATTTCAATGTGCCATCAGCGGGGATGGCATCCGTGTCGGCTCGGGAGTTCATGGCTTCCATGATGGCCTTGGACCTGACCCAGTTAGTGAATGGTCCCACTCACATTGGGGAAAACACTCTGGACTTGATTTTTGTCTCTGGAAAGTGGTTGAATGATCTGGGGTTAGAGGAGTTAGTTATTAGACCCCTGTCATGGTCAGATCATTTGCTCCTTCAGCTGGACTTTCGAACCGCCGACCCCCATCGCAGGGAGACGGAACCGACTCGTTGGTTCCGTCCCAGGCACCTGATGGACCCAGAGAGATTCCAAATGGAGCTTGGGCCATTCCCTAAGGATTTAGCCCACGGCTTGGCTGGAGCTCTAGTCGCTGCCCGGGATCGGGCAGCTGTTGGTTATTATTATTATTATTATTATTTATTCGATTTTTATACCTCCCTTCTCCCGAAGGACTCAGGGCGGTGTACAGCCAAAATAAAACAAGCAATACAATATACAATTAAAACCCGAATTAAAAAACTTATTACACCCTTGGCCTAAGACTTTAAAACATATAAAACTAAAAAACCCATTAAAATTCATAGGAAAAATTTAAAAACCCAATAAAAACCCAATAAAATTTAAGCCAGCCCTGCGCGAATAAATAGATGTGTTTTCAATTCGCGGCGAAAGGTCCAAAGATCAGGTATTTGGCGTAAACCAGGGGGAAGTTCATTCCAGGGGGTAGGAGCCCCCACAGAGAAGGATCTTCCCCTGGGGGCCGCCAGCCGACATTGTTTGGCGGATGGCAACCTGAGAAGTCCCTCTCTGTGTGAGCGTACGGGTAGGTGGGAGGCATGTGGTAACAGTAGGCGGTCCCGTAAGTACCCAGGCCCTAAGCCATGGAGCGCTTTAAAGGTAGTGACCAAAACCTTAAAGTGCACCCGAAAGACCGCAGGTAGCCAGTGCAGTCTGCGCAGGAGTGGTGTTACATGGGAGCTACATGAAGCTCCCTCTATCACCCGCACAGCTGCGTTCTGGACTAACTGAAGCCTCCAGGTGCACCTCAAGGGGAGCCCCATGTAGAGAGCATTACAATAATCCAAGCAGGAGATAACAAGGGCATGAGTGACTGTGCACAAGGATCCCGATCAAGAAAGGGGCGCAACTGACGAACCAGGCGAACCTGGTGAAAGGCCCTCCTGGAGACGGCCGTCAAATAGTCTTCAAACGACAGCCGTTCATCCAGGAGGACACCCAAGTTGCGCACCCTTTCCTTTGGGGCCAATAACTCGCCTCCAACAGTCAGCTGCGGCTGCAGCTGACTGAATCGGGGTGCTGGCATCCACAGCCACTCCGTCTTGGAGGGATTGAGCTTGAGCCTGTTCCTCCCCATCCAGATCCGTACGGCTTCCGAACACCAGGACAGCACTTCAACAGCTTCGTTGGGGTGGCCCGGGGTGGAGAAGTACAGCTGAGTGTCATCAGCGTACAGCTGGTATCTCACCCCAAAGCCACTGATGATCTCACCCAGCGGCTTCATATAGATGTTGAACAGGAGGGGCGAGAGAATCGACCCCTGTGGCACCCCACAAGTGAGGCGCCTCGCGGCTTACCTCTGCCCCCCTGTCAACACCGTCTGCGACTGGTTGGAGAGATAGGAGGAGAACCACCGATAAACGGTGCCTCCCACTCCCAATCCCTCCAACCGGCGCAGTAAGATACCATGGTCGATGGTATCAAAAGCTGCTGAGAGATCTAATAGGACCAGGGCAGAGGAATAACCCCTGTCCCTGGCCCTCCAGAGATCATCCACCAACGCGACCAAAGCTGTCTCCGTGCTGTATCCGGGTCGGAAGCCGGACTGGAACGGGTCTAGATAGATGGTGCTCTAGATCGCGTCGTGCCTTTGTGGCCTCTGACCCGGTGCCGATCTTGATTAGCCCCTTGGTACTTCGAGGGGCTGAGAGAGATGAAGCACCAAAGAAGACGCCTAGAGAGTATCTGGAGGGCCAGCCACTCCGAATCTGACCGGACACTAGTTAGGTCTCAAATTCAGACCTATCTAGTGGTGATGAGGGTGGCAAAATGGAAATATTTTTCCACTCTCATTACATCAGCAGATAACCTCCCAGCTGCCCTGTTTAGGGTGACCTGCTCGCTCCTTCACCAGGGAGCGGTGGAGGATCCCTTACAGGGACGTGCCGAGGAGTTTGAACAGTATCTGTTTGATAAAATCGCTCAGATTCGGGAAGGGCCGGAATAGCTCAGGCTGTAAAGAGTCTGTTATTAGAACACAGTAGCCTGCAATTACTGCAGGTTCAAGCCCGGCCCAAGGTTGACTCAGCCTTCCATCCTTTATAAGGTAGGTAAAATGAGGACCCAGATTGTTGTGGGGGCAATAAGTTGACTTTGTAAAATATACAAATAGAATGAGACTATTGCCTTATACACTGTAAGCCGCCCTGAGTCTTCGGAGAAGGGCGGGATATAAATGTAAACAAACAAAAAAAAAGGTTTGAACACAACCAGGTGGGAGAGGCAGGTCTTGGGATTTCTATCTGGGATGAGTTTGATTCTGTGGCTCCTGAGGACATGGACAGGATACTGGGGAGACTGAATGCGACCACATGTTTACTGGACCCGTGTCCCTCCTGGCTGGTACTGGCCACCCGGGAGGTTACACGAGGCTGGCTCCAGGGAATTGTTAATGCTTCTTTGATGGAGGGTGTCTTCCCTACCGCCTTGAAAGAGGCGGTGGTGAGGCCCCTCCTCAAGAAGCCTTCCCTGGACCCAGCTGTTTTAGCAAATTATAGTCCTGTCTCCAACCTTCGTTTTGTGGTGAAGGTTGTTGAGAATATGGTTGCACGATAGTTACCCCAGTACCTGGATGAAACTGTCTATCTAGATCCATTCCAGTCCGGTTTCCGGCCTGGTTACAGCACGGAAATGGCCTTGGTCGTGTTGGTTGATGATCTCTGCAGAGCTCGGGACAGAGGTTATTCCTCTGTCCTGGTCCTACTAGATCTCTCAGTGGCTTTCAATACCATCGACCATGGTATCCTGCTGTGCCAGCTCGGAGGACTTGGAGTGGGGGGCACCGTTCATCAGTGGTTCTCCTCCTACCTCTCCAACCGGTCGCAGACGGTGTTGACAGTAGGGCAGAGATGGGCCCCGAGGCCGCAAGGGTCGGTTCATTCTCCTCTTCTGTTTAAGATCTATATGAAGCCGCTGGGTGAGATCATCCGTGGTTTTGGGGTGAGTTGTCATCTATACGCTGATGATACACAGCTGTATATTTCCACCCCTAACCACCCCAACGAGGCTGTTGAAGTGATGTCCCAGTGTCTGGAGGCCATACGGGTCTGGATGGGGAGAAACAGACTGAGGCTCAATCCCACCAAGACCGAGTGGCTGTGGATTCCAGCAGCCCGGTACAGTCAGCTAACTCCATCGCTGACTGTTGGGGGCGAGTCACTGGCCCCCACGGAGAGGGCTCACAATCTAGGCATCCTCTTGGATTTACAGCTGTCTTTAGAAGAACATATGACAGCCGTCGCCAGGGGGCTTTTTATCAGGTTCGCCTGATACGCCAGTGGCGTTCCTTTCTGGACTGGACTTCCTTGTGCACGGTCACTCATGCCCTTGTTACATCCTACCTGGACTACTGTAATGCTCTCTACATGGGGCTCCCCTTGAAGGGTACCCGGAGACTTCAACTGTTCCAGAATGCGGCTGTGCGGGTGATAGAGGGAGCCCCTCATGGCTCCCATGTGACACCTCTCCTGCTCAGTCTGCACTGGCCCCCAGTGGTCTTCTGGGTCCAATTCAAGGTGCTTGTTATCACCTTTAAAGCGCTCCATGGCTTAGGACCAGGGTATCTACGGGACTGCCTACTGCCACCGGTAGCCTCCCACCAACCAGTGCATTCTCACAGAGAGGGCCTCCTTCAGATACCATCAGCCAAACAATGTCAGCTGGCGACCTCCAGGGGGAGGTCTTCTCTGTGGGGGCTCCTGCCCTCTGGAACGAGCTGCCTTCAGGGCTTCGTCAACTCCCCGACCTCCGAACCTTCCTCCGTGAGCTGAAGACGTTGTTTCGACGTGCAGGACTAGCTTAAACGTAGTTTTAAATTGGGGTTTTAAATTGGGGTTTTAAATTGGGGTTTTAAATGGGCTTTTTAATTGAATTTAAAAAATTTTAGGCCGTATATTGAATTAGATTTTTATACTGTTTTTAAAATCTGTATTATATGTATTGTTGTTTTTATTGGCTGTGAACTGCCTTGAATACTTCGGGAGAAGGGCGGTATGCAAATTAAATAAATAAATAAATAAATAAATAAATAAATAAATAAATAAATAAATAAATAAATAAATAAATAAATAAATAAATAAATAAATAAATAAATATCAGTTCCATACTTCAAATATGACATGTTCAACAAAGTGACTTTTGAAATCTAAATTAGCCTTAGCTTTATCATACCATAAGTAATGGTGCCACTCAAATCTGAAATCTTGCTCTTCTAGTTCCAATAACTTTTTATTTCTCAGTGTCACCCACTCTTTTATCCAAGCTAAACAACAAACTGAAAAATACAGCTTCAAATAAGGCAAAATTAAACCTTCTCTCTCTTTAGCATCTAGTAACACCTTATACTTAATTCATGGTGTTTTACCTCATCCCATGTGTCTTTCTGCCATTATTTCAAAAGTACAGCAATTGTCATCTGCAACGACTTAGAAGTCTCTTTTTTGACTTTTACACTCATTAACCTCTCATCTTATTTTATATCTCTATTCAAAACTTCAAGAACCAAAATAAACAAAAGGGGGGGGGATAATGGGCAGCCTTTCTTTTTCCCTTTTGTATCTTACAAGGTCTTTTTAAATCTCCCTTAATAACAATTTGTCCTTTCTGTGAAGCATACATTGATTTTACCCATTTTATAAAATTCTCTCCAAAGATTATAACCCCTACAAGTTTAAACAAAAAGACCAATTTAAATTGTCAAAGATTTTCTCTGCATCTAAAAAAATTAACACTAATTGCTTTTCATTATGCTGTTCCAAATATTCTATAATGTCCAATACCAGTCTAACATTATCTCCTAATTGTCTTTTAGCTAAAAATCCATGGTCTTCCTGAATAAATTATTGTAAAACTATTTTCAGTCAGGCTGCTAAACTTTTTAAATAACTTACATGCAATAATGATATGAGATTATAGTTTGTTTGTTTGGTGAAGTTAAATTTTGTTCCTCTTTAGATATTAAAGCTATGTTAGCCTGTTTTCAAGATTCTGGCATTGTTGTTCTTTGTAAGAGAGAGTTCATCACATTTTGGGGAGGTTGTAAAAGTTCATCCTCAAAGTATTTGTAATAGGAACCTGGTAATCCATCTAGTTCTAGTTCGATTCCTGGTTTAATGTTCTTAATCGGTCTTTGTTTGGGTGTTTATGTTTTGGGTGTGTATGTTTTGCATGTGTGTGTTTGTGTATTTCAGAAACTTCCCTTATAACTGTACATCTTTGGTTCTCTGTTAGCCTTAGTAAATTTTGGTTCCTTTAAATAGTCATTTATTGTTTCTAAAGGACTATCATTTCTTTGTAGAAGTTAGAACAGAACTGAATTTTTTTTTGTATAGCCACATTTTCCATTAATGCAATGTCCCAGGGGTGAAATGCTCCCGGTTCGCACCGGCTCTCCCGATTAGGTAGCGATGGCAGCTGCTGGTTCGGAGGACCGGTAGCAAAAATCCCTGGCCCCGCCCCCCTGCCTTTGCTGAGTCACACCATTAGCAGAGGTTTTTTGTTTTTTTTTACTTTTAAAAGTTTTTCTTCAGCCGAAAACATACCTTTAAAAGTAAAAAAAAAAAAAACACCTCTGATGATCACGGGGCTGAGCAGAGATCATCAGAACACTTTGAAAGTTTTTTTTAAAAAAATCTCCTCAGCCGAAGGGGGAAAAAAGGAAAAGGGGCGGGGGCTTTAAAAGGCACCTCTGGCCATCCCAGCTGAGTTTCTCATCACCAGAACCTTAAAAAACATGTTTTCTATATGTTAAAACAATTATTTTAAGAGGTTCTGGGCTGCTATGAGGGAATTTCAGCTGAGATCATCAGAGGAGCTGACTTTAAAACTTTTTTTCCTCTGGCGATCCCAGAGGAGTTTCCTGATCCTAGCAGGCTTTTAAACTCACTTTTTAACAGCCCCCACTTACAAGAGCCCCCACCCATGCCCACCCAATGCCCCCTCCTCACTTACCTATAATTACTGCTCTTTCAGGCTGGCAACGCAATGCTTACTTCAGCTACTGAAGAAAAAAAAAAGCTTGCTTTGACTTCCTGCTTTGCTGGCTGAGGAACTCTGGGATTTGAAGTCCACAATAAAATAAAATAAAATAAAATAATAAAATAAAATATTTGTGCAGCTTTCTGAGATTTGGTGTGTTCCTGTAGTGTTTCACTCTAACTATACAAATCTCACAAAGCTGTATGTGGCATTGTGTGTGTGTGTGTGAGTCAGTTGTGTTGTGTTTTTGTGTGTGTAAAATGTGAAAGTGTGAGGTTCCTGCTTGTTGCAGGGGCCATTTTGGGTGAAGTGCAGCTGCTTTTACATTGTGTGTGAGTCAATTGTGTTGTGCTGTTGTGTTGTGTTGTGTTGTGTGTGTGTAAAGTGTGAAAGTTGGTTTTTGGTACCTCTTATTGTTTTGTATACTTTGTTAATTATTTTTATTATTTATTGTTATTGGCCATGCCCATCCAGTCATCTGACCACCAAGCCACGCCCACCAATTAAGCCACGCCCACAGAACCGGTAGGGAAAATTTTTAGATTTCACCCCTGCAATGTCCCCCTCTCGAAATTTCAAAATCACCTTCTTTTCCTTCTGCTTTCTTAATTTATAAGCTAACTGTTTCCCTGGCTTATTTTCAAATTCAGAGTTCTTTTGTTTAGCTTAATTCATCTTCAGCATTTCTCTTGCTGTTAACATAGATAAATGTTGCTGTAAAAGTCTAATTTGATATAAGATTTTTATCTTTGCAGGCAATGAGGGGGGAGGGAGCCCAATCTTCATGACCTTTAGAACCTAATTCCAAGCAAAAACCACTAGAATCACACAATCACATAAGGAATAAAGAGAAAGAAATAAAAAAAGAAAAACATAGTGAAGTAGAGAGTGATGGAAAGGATGGAAATCCCAAGTACAAAGCAGAAGATATAAGAAACATATCCAAGATCTATAAAAGATTCAAATGTCTATACACGAACAGTCAAAGTTTAGGGACAGAGAGGGTGAACCTGAAGTATTAGTACATGAAATATTAGTACATGTGATATAATTGCCATTACTGTGTTCGATACTGAGAACAAGGGGGCAAGAATTGAGGCAAGATGGAAAGTTAACAGGCTAACAGCAATGTTTATTGCTAACAAGGTTGCCGGAGTGGCAGCTAACACAATTCCCCACAATTGCCAGCTATTGCTGACAGCTGAGTTTGCACCAGGTAACTATTTATAGCTGGCTGTCAAACGCAATAGCCAATCAGTGAACAGCATAGCACCCTCTAGGAATCGGACTGGAGTGGAAACTGCGAAAATAGCACTCCTTCCCACCTAGAGGTGCGCATGCGTAGTCTCTTATGTAGTCTGGCAAGCGCCAGATTTGCCTGGATCTTCTTAGTACAACTTCGGTGGCTGGAGCAGCAGGATGGGCCCTCTCTATTCCAGGATTGTCCCTGGCCTGTGTCAACCCCGAGGCTGGAGCTGGGTTTTGAGAAGACAGGTGAGCTTCTAATGGTAAGTCCCTGTTTTGATCCTTGTTGCTTGTCATCGCGTCTTGTGTAGTGTTTTCATTTGTGGCCGTTGGTGGTGTTGATTGCTCAAGATCTCTGGATGGGCCCTTTATGACTGGAGGGTCCCTGGAGGGTAGCTGGTTGATATGACACCTCCAAGATCTATCATCCTTTAATTCCACCTCATAAAAGTAGGGCCCTGTTACTCCTATAATCTTGCAGGTAGCCATACGGGGCTGCTGGCATAGTTTCTGGCATATATATTGGCCTCTTATTCTCCCTCTGGAGTCTAGAGGTTTTTCTGGGGCATAGTTTGGATGGAGTCTATCCTGGTAATTCTCAATTGCCTGCCCATCAATAGTTTGGCAGAGCTGCGATTGGTTGTGGGGCATAGGATGGCATGCTGTACTACTGTGCCAAACATACCATTCTTTCAACCATGCCATTAATCAATGGGTGGAAAGAGGCCATCAAGGCATGGTGATTCCCTGACTTGCCAGGAAACACTTGAATGGGGCAGAGGTAAACTGCAGCCCATATTCTGAAACTAATAAAGGCAACCCATGGGTGGAAATTACCCTCGTAAATGTCTTCATTATGGCATTGGATGCTGTGGATGCCATGAGGCTGACCTCTAACCATTTAGAGTAGGTGTCTACAATTATTAATAGGTTTCGTCCGTGGAATGGGCCAGATCTATGTGTAGCCTAGACAAGGGGTGCACAACCTTTTGGACCTCAAGGACCAAGTTCATAATTTTAAATCCTGCAGACCACTGATATGAATCCAGAGTGCCGTTTTCTGAAGCGCCTGGCCTCCCAGTGATGGGATGGGGTCCTTCAGGCACTGTCCCTCCTCTCTCTTTCTCCCCCACCCCTCCCCTCTCTCTCCCACTCTTTCTGTCTCATTCTCTCATTCTCTCCCCCCTTTTTTCTCTCTCTCCCACTCATTCTCTCTCATTCTCTCATCTCTCTTTCTTTCTCTCTCCCTCTCCCCCCTCTCTCATTATTTCTCTCTCCCTCTCTCTTTCTCTCTCTCTTTCTCCCCCTCTCTCTCCCTTCTCTCGCCCATTCATTCTCTCTCTTTCTCTCCCCCCTCATTCTTTTTCTCTCCCCTCTCTTCCACTCATTCTCTCTCTCTCCCACTTTCTCTCTCATTCTCTTTCTCTCTCTCCCCTCCCACTCATTCTCTCTCATTTCTCTTTCTGTCTCTTCCCTGTCTCCCCACTCTTTCTCTCTCATTCTCTCTTTCTGTCTCCCACTCTCTCTCTCTCATTCTGATTCTCTCTCTCTCTCTGATTCTATTTCATTCTCTCTCTCTTTCATTCTCTCTCTCTCTCTCTCTCTCTCTCACACACACACACACACATACACACACACTGATTCTCTCTCTGATTCTGATTCTCCGTGCATCCCTTTCAGATCCAGGCAGCTTTGAGCAAGAGCTGCAAAAAGAATGCCCCCCCCCGGCAACATCCCCAGGGAGGCGGGCAAGCCAGGTGGCGGAGCACCCTTTGAGTTTTCCCTGTGGCTGAGAAAGCAGCCAGAGGGAGGAGGAGGGGGAGGAGGGGGGAAGAAGCGGGAGGGGGGTGGAGTGCTCCAGAGAAACAAGGCATGCCGGGAAGGACTGCTGCCTGCTGTGCCGACCTTGTGAAATTGAGATGGGGGGGTCGATATTTAATCTAAGACATCCCCTTCGCCCCCACCCCCGCACTTCTTCCAAGAAAGCGGGGTTCTCTCTTCATTCACTTGCTCTCTTATTCCCTCTCTCTCTCTCTCTCTCTCTCTCTCTCTCTCTCTTATTCTCTTTCTCTGTCTCTCATTCTCTCATTTTGCTTTGGGAGAGAAATTAGAAACTGACAATGGCCACATCAAGAAAATCTCTAGAAAATGTTCTATAGATGGCATCTGCCCCCGGCAAGATTGACCAAATGTTTAGCAACATGTACCCAAACTGTTGGAAATGTAAACGAATGTAAACGAATGTAAACAAATACCTAGCACATATTACCACATGTGGTGGATTTGTATAAAGGCAAGGAAATTTTGGATACAAATTCATATGTGCTGATCTGGTCTGCCGGTGGCAATCTGATGATGTTGCTGGGAAGGAGCACTTGGTCCCCAGATTCCTTGCTGTGGCCCTTGTAGCACCAGACCAGGCTGGTTCAATAAGCTTTACTGCTGGGTCAGCCCAGCTGGTTGGACTTGGTGCCTGAGACTGTGGAATGAGCTGCTCTATGCTGAATGGAAGAAGGCAGACACTCTGCTCAGTGGTGCTGCAGCTTCTTGGCCTGGGAAGGTGAACACCAGCTGCGCAGGTGTCCATTTGGGCTGCTCGGTCCCCATGGATTATGGGGGGCTGGCCACACAGAGTTGGTCAAACTGCTCCAGGAAACCAGACAGTGACTGGCTGTGTGATGGCGGTGGAAATCCGCATTCTCTGGAATGTTTGCAGCATATTTGCCTCGGCACTCACCATTTGAGGATTGGGATCTGTTCTGCTTGACCTCCTCCCATCTGTGGTTCCAGCAGCACCATACCAGTCACTATCTCCTGGAGCTGTGTGGACCCCAAAGCTTTGCCCCACAGGATTGGATCTGGGTGCATGGCTCGCTCAGGAATTGGCTGTTTGGGACGGGCACTCAGCTGGCGCTCCTTCTCTATGGTTTCTTCCGCTTTGACCATGGCTTGGGAAGGGGAATAAATGCTCTCAATATAAATAGCCAAACTGGTCCCTGTGGTTCCCTCTGTGGTCTTCTTATCCTCCTCCATCTTTCCTGAGTGTTCGTGCTGCCCGGTTTTGGGTCAACATTTGGGGCTCAGGACCCCGGACAGCACCCTGGAGCTTGGGGAAGCTGGTTGAAGTTTTTAAAGAAGATTTGGGCTAATGTCAGGGTTCCAAGTAACACCACCAATGAAAGAAAACTCTGAGGCTTGCGTTTCCTCGAAGTTTCATTTTATTACAGATGACATATTGGCATATCTGGGAAAACCTGAATCTGAAAATTTCTGGGTTTTCTTGACCCAACAGAAAGTCCAATCCTTGCCCCGAACCCATATGTCCATCACATTGTCCAATCAATGCACCATCCCAAATGGAGATGCCTCCCAATCACACCCCTCCAGGTGCAGGGCAAAATGGCCTTGACTCTTGGCAAAAGGACTACACATCTCCAAAGCTCCATACAATCCCCCCTCCCAGTTTCCCACACCATTAAATGTGCCAGGCCTGAAGATCCAATGACCAAGATGGTTTCCAGGCCTGACATAAAAGAGATACAGAATACTATGCTACATGGAATAGATTCTATTAATGATTAGAAACATGAGGTAGAAGTTGGAATGTGAAAGAATCAGGTTAGGTGGACAGGGAAAGAGATACTGTGTATGTATTAGAATGTAGGTATTAGAATGGTAAGATGACATTCTAGAATATGATGGTCAGAAATAACTGTACAACACTAGCACTGTTTAAAATAATATATATGTTATTTTGTTTTTACCTTTGTTTCATGGTAAGTGGAATGCCAGGACAATTACACTGTATTCAATATAGTTATATGTAAACAATAAAAATATATTTTTTAAAAAAGAAAAAAAATCTGCCTCTGCCTCCCAGCATCCATCAGTATTCATCTGACTAGCATCCATTGGTATTTTACAATATTTTTACAATAAAATATTAAATATTATAAATATTAAATTTATTATTATTTAATTTATTAAATTTTATTATTAAATTAAATTAAATTAATTAATTAATAATAATTTGATAATTAATAATTAAATAAGTAAATAATAATTAATTAATTATTACTAATATTAATATTATTAATAATTAATAATAATTTAATAATAATTTAATTAATTAATAAAAATTACTTATTATTAAATTAAATTAAATTATTAAATTAAATTAAATTTATTATTAAATTAAATATTAATTTAATTTATTAAATTTAATATTATTAAATATTAAATATAAATATTAAATTTATAAAATAAAATATTTTACAATAAAATATTAAAATATTTGAAATATTTTACAAGAAGAGTACTCCACTCCTCCGAATACAACAAAATCCCTTATGCCACCAGACTTGAAATCCTGGGTTTAGAAAATTTAGAACTACGCCGCCTTTGACGTGACCTGATCATCTGCTACAATGTCCTTCCTGTCAATGGCTACTTCACCTTCAATCGCAACAATACATGAGCACACAATAGATTCAAACTTAATGTGAACCGCTCCAATCTTGATTGCAGAAAATATGACTTCAGTAATAGAATTGTTAATGCTTGGAATACACTACCTGACTCTGTAGTCTCTTCCCAAAATCCCAAAAGCTTCAACCAAAAAGTATTTACCATTGACCTCACCTCATTCCTAAGACGTCTGTAAGGGGCGTGAATAAGAGCAGCAACGTGCCTACTGTTCCTGTCCTATTGTTTTCCTTCGTTATATCCAATTAATATAGTAATTACATATTTTTTTTTATTATTCAAAAAGTTTTACAAAAAAATTTTTCCCCCTTTCCCCCCAACCCCTCTCCCTTCACAAACCCCTCCCCCCTCCCCCCCTGACTTCCCGGAACAAGCACAAGGTATAGTTAAAAATAAAACAGACATATACTAAAAAAAATTTTTCCCCCCAAAACTATTATACCAATTTTCCCTCTCTAGCTCTGACTTCCTCCTTACATAACCAAAATCCTTCAAAAAATTAACAATAAACAGTAATAAAATATATAGATCAATAGAACAAATTAATCCTAAAGTATTTAAAACCAGCTAAAGCATAAAAATCCAATCCAATTCAGAGAATATCTCCCTTATAGCTTCTATAACCATATAATTTTCCCCCCAAGTCTTTCTTACATAAGATCTTTCGAGAATATTCTATTTAAAATTCAATACAACAGATTATAAAATTCAATACAGGGAAATTACAATATCTATTCAACTTTAGTCCTTCCTCGTCAAAATCCAGTATAAATCCAAATATCTAGTCTTTTATGATAGTTATAAAACATATAATCAACCCATTTCTTCCAGATCTTTCTCACGTATTGCCTTTCAGGAACGCTAATATCTTTTTCTGTTAATATTTTAAAAAAAAAATTCTTTCAAGGATGATACTTTTGTCTCTTGCCATTTTTGATGCATTAGTCTCTGTCTTTCCTTCATTACTCCTTTTGAAAAGTCAGTCACAATATTTCCTAATAGTTCCTTATGTCCAAGAATCCACGAGTTACTGCCGTATATTCCCTCAATCCGAAAAGAGAACTCTTGGAAAGCATTAACCCTGTGAATTTTTCCATTTCGGGAGACAGCCTCCTGTAGCACAAATTCAGGCATTTCATCCAAACTTTTTAAAAAAGGCTTCTTTACATCAACTTGTTTATTCAGGATCCTATCTTCATATTTATCCACTTTTGTTATCTCCTCCATTCCATATTCCAAGTCCTGATTACATTGGTTAATTTCCTCCAAACTCTCATCCAAAATGCCTCCATTTTTTTCCAATTCGTATTTTTGAGTAATTAAATACATTCTTTCTGTATAATCCTGTATAAAGTCACGAATCCATTCTTCTGAAAAAACCTTCATGGCAAAGTTCTTGCTGAAAATCCCCTTATAAAATACTTAAACAAACTAAAATAATCCAACAATCCACAGTCCAGTACAATAAGATAAAATCTCCATTCAGTTTCACTTTCTCAACAAGTAAACGCCATTTTATTTCATTGTGTTGATTGTAGATGAGAGAATTTTTTTTAAAAAAAAAAATAGAAGTCAGATTTAATACTTGCAATTTAAATGACTGATCTCCTGTGTTTATTCCGTCTGCTTATAAATATCCATAACAATCACTTGAAGCAGAAGTGGTCGCTCTCTTCTCTGTCTGCATGAAGCAGAGACACGCTGAAGCTGGAGCTTTTTTTAGAAGGATTTCCAGGGAACTTTCCCTTTCGAGTTCCCCAAACGGGGCCTCTAGAGAGAGCTCTACCTTTCCTTCTTCTTCTCCTTACCGGGGAAGGTACTTTCAGCCGCAGTTTTCACCGGCTTTTACAGAATCCCAGTGCGGGCGCCCTTAGGGCGTCCTTCGGAGAGAGCGGAGCCACCAGAAGTCCTAATATAGTAATTACATATTCATACTCATATATATGCTTATGTGTTGTATACTTGTTTCATACTTACGCTTATAGATACTGTGTGACAAAAATTAATAAATAAATAAAATAAAATATTCATCTAACTAGCATCCTTGCAGCAAACAGCAAACAGCCTGGTCAGGTTCAACACATTATCACAGCCTGATTTAGCACAAGCATCTGATGGATCAACCTCCCGGAATACTGCCGATCAGTTGTTCCAGACTGCGGGGATTGCCAGCGCCACCTATCACTGCCTCTGTGCATTCTGTTTTTGGCCTCCGCATGCCCCATTTCTGGCCTCCATGCATCCCATTTTTGGCCTGTTTTAGGCAGCAGGGATTGCCGCCACCACCTATCACTGCTTATAGCCACCAATTGCTGCTGATCGCCACCGCCTATCACTTCTGGCAAATGGGGTGGTGAGTGGTGGTGGTGAATGGTAGCAGTGAGCAGCGGCAGCGATAGGTGGCGAATGGCAGCAGTGAGTGGCAGTAGTGATAGACGGTGAGCAGTGGCAGTGAACAGTAGCAGCAAGGGGTGGCAGCAGCAGTAGGGGTGGTGAGCAGTGCCAATAGACAGTGGCAATAGGCAGTGATAGGTGGCGATAGGCAATGATAGGCAGTGAGTGGTGACAGTAAATGGCGGTGAGCAGTGGTGGCGATAGGCAGCGATAGGCAGTGGCAGCAATCCCCACCACTTGCAACAGGCCAAAAATGGGACGTGCAGAGGCCGAAAATGGGTTGCATTGAGGCTGAAAATGGGGAATGTGGAGGCCAAAAATAGGATGTGTGGAAGCTGAAAATGGGGCATGCTGAGGTCAAAAACGTGGGGGCTGGTGGGTGGGCAGAGCTTCAGCAACATTCACTCTATAAGACGCACAGACATTTCCACAATCCATTGTTTTTGCAACAACATTTCAATTTTAGAAGTTTCAGTAGGATTTTTTAAAGTCCAGATCATATCTGGTCTTGAAAATGCCTTTCTGAAAAAATAAGTATATTCTTGAATTGCCATTTTTTATATAGCCACTATATTTAAGTTGTTAATCGAATAAAAAAAGTATTTTGCAATTTAGCTTGAGTACTTTTAATATTCTTTTCGGACTTAGTTGTGGGGATACCACTCTTTTCCAATCTCCTATCAAACAATAATTTTCATAGGAGAAACTTAGTTGTTCCATAAGTCATTTATTAAAAAGTTCCTTTATCTTCATTTGGAGTCCCAAAACTGTTGTTTTGACTCCCTCTAGTTCATCCCCAACAAACAAGGCTGGATGGGGCTGTGGGAAAGGGAGGGAGGAGTAGAGATAGCTAGGGGAATATGTAGCCAAAATAACATTCTTTCTTTTGGGAACCAAGGACAGTCTCACCAGCACCTGAAGGGGCATGGATGGGAGACATGAAGAATGGGGAGAATGGGGCATGTGATGGTTGTGTGTAAAGGGGGGAAGAACTTTGGATTTTGAACTGGGTGGGGAAAACCCAGGGAACTTCAGAGTCAGGTTTTCATCAGCTGTGCCAATATGATATGCCTAATAAATCTATACTTTGAAGAATCCCGCCTTGGAGTTTTTATTTCATCTGGGCTGTTACTTGGAACCCTGATATCTGCCATGTTCATCAGTCAATACAAGTTCTGACTTTCATGGGGGGTTACCAACTCCATTGTTTTATTATTATTATTATTTATTTTGGTTCTGATGAAATTAACTTTTCTTCCAAATTCATACAGGTCAAATATTTTATATTCTTTTTTCTAATATGATATTGGAAATCTAATATTTTTTAAAATAAACATTTTTTTCTTCATTTGCTCCATTGTCAGGCTTGTCCCAGCTTGGGCATTTAGGAAAGAAAGACCCTTGACTCCATTTGTAGTGAAAGGTATACTTTTACTAAAGCCAAGTGCCTACAATGTAAGCAAAGCTGGACCTGAATATTCTCATGCAAAGTCTGCCCTTTTCCCCCTCTCCCAGACACCCCTCCCTTGACCAGTGCATAGTGTCCAATAGTATTCAAAGTTGGTGGTTTGTTTTTTGTTTTTTTGTAACAGCTTTAAGGTTTGGCACCTCTTTGGCTGGGTTTCGCATTCCATTCTCACAGTTATTATCCTTGGATCCAATCAGTCTGTTCTGGATTGGCACCTCTGGTTCCTGTCATTCTGTCAACCCTCCCCCCCCCATTACATTCCCATTCTGCCCCCTCTCCACATTTTATGGCAAGATGCCAGTGAAGCAAAGTAGGCTGAAGCGTTTTCAATGGCAGACCTGATATCCATTTATATTGCATATTAAATATTTATAATGCATTGTTAGGCTCAGAAAGCTCAATGCCTGTAACATTTTATTCAGTCATCTTTTTCACAAACCTTTTGAATTTGTTGTGGTTTCAAAGCAGTCATCTCTACAATCTTCCTTTGTACCTCTTCTAAACCTTCTTCTAAATTTTTCCCAAAATTCTCTGAACTTTTGAGCAGAAATAAATCAGAATCTCTTTTGTTGGAAAGTAAAAAACTACATCTTCTAATGTATCCCAATGAAATGAAATCTTCTACTTTAATTATCTCAGTCAAAACAGATTACGTCGTCTTTTGCACAACTCTAATATGAATTTCTTTTCAGATAATTATGCATATATTATCAATCTTCTATCTTGTACTAAAATGTTGTTGCAAAACTTGTCTTTTTCCTCACAAAATTAATTAAAACATCCTTTGGGACATTTCTTATTCTTGCAAAATTCGAATGTATGTGATGCACTTTGGCAATCTTATTCTCGATATTTATTGAGATTATCTGAATCAATATTATCTAAATTTTCTAGAATGGCTCTAAATCCCAAACAGAAGTCCTTCTCTCTAAGTTTTAGCAAGGCCAAATTATCATCTTTCAAGTCCTATACCCCTAAACTATTATTTTCATTTTGTCATTTTATCTCCAGGTATTTGTTTTTATCTGATATTTGTTCTTTAACCATCTTATCCAACCTTTATCTATCTTTTTCCCCCTAAGGGACATCAATTTGGTTTCAAGTGACTGAGCCAATTTAGACCCCAATTCATGACACATTGATCGAAGTAATCTGAAAGAGGTTGCTTTATCACTATCTTCCTTCTTTACTGACTGTTCTGAAGAGTCTCATCCAGTTTCCATTCTGGCCTTGGAAGTTGTTATTTTTTCAAAGTGGGAGTATAAAGAAGAAGGGAGGGGGTGCAGCGGAAAACACACACTTCACTCACTCCAGCATCTTTCAAGCTGTAATTACAGGAATTGCAAAGAGAAGAAAAGGAGGGGAAATAGAAAAGATATATAAAGAAATGATTTTTCCTTGATCAAGACAAGTGTAATTTCAGTAATTTGTCTTCACTAATATTTCAACCAAAAATCTCTTCATTAACTATTTTATTTTAACTATTAGCAAATAATAAAACCTCATCATTTCGCAAAAGTCCATTAAGAGTTATCAAAAATAACCTTAAACTTTAAGCAAGTAAATTCATTTCATATCCTTTACACAGTAACTTGTCATTTTCACAGTAACAACAAATCTCTTCTTCTTATATCTTATCTCATATCTAAAAAAAAATAAAAAATATTTAAAGCCTTGCCATTCAAACAAGAAAAATTTCATTAAAAGCTACCAGAAACAACATCTTGAACTTTAATTCCTTCAAATAGCATTCCACAAATTAATTTTTTATCATTTTCTCTTCGTCTTCTCTCAGAAAGTGCTTCACAAGTTTAACAATTTCCTTCAAATTTAACAATTTCCTTCAAGTTTAACACCACGGCCTCTCACTTTAAAAATATAAGAAAAAATATCTTCTTTCTATGCTTTATCTATAAACAAATCTCGAAAACTTTGTCATTCAGCCTTAGTCAAGAAAAAAAAACCTTTAAAAGCTGCCAAGAAAACATCCTGTCATATATATTTTAACCTTGATCAAATAAGCCAATTTTATATTCCTTCTTTTTAGTTTAAAAAGTCTTGGTCATTGATCATTGAGTTCCAGCTGGTCTTCCTTGCAGTACTGTGCTAGCGCTCTCAGTGGTCTTTCAAGGCCAACAGCTATTCTTGAAGGTATTGTTATACTGTCTGCTATAGAGAAGAATACAAATGCATCTACCAGCATGTTTTGGGGAGTGAACATACGTATTTGGAGATGGATCATTATGGAATTGATCAGGGGTGAAATTCAGCCGGTTCTATCTGGCTCCGGTGAACTGATAGTGGTGGTTGTGGGAAGTTCCACCCACCCATGCAGATGTCATGACGTCGCTTTTTTTGTGACAATTTTAAACCTCTGCATATACACAGAATGCTTTGCGCATGCACGGACAATGGCGCATGCACACATTTGTGAACCAGGAGGGAAGGTAGGTGAATTTCACACCTGGAATTGATATAAGTGATATAAAAATTGATAGATAGATAGAATTTTTTATTGGCCAAGTGTGATTGGACACACAAGGAATTTGTCTTGGTGCATATGCTCTCAGTGTATAAGTGAATAAGAGTGGGACCAATATGCAGCCTTGCTTGACATCTTTCTTAGTTTGGAATGATATGGAATCAAATGCTGCTTTGGAGTCTATGAAAGTAGCATAAAGAGAGGTTATATTGTGGGCAGAATATTTTTTTAATGAGACACTGGCGTACTGAACTCTGCTCAATGGCAGATCTATCTTCCCTAAAGCCAACTTGCTCCTCAATAATAAGTTTTCTTGTTCTAGCCCATCCTGGAATTTCAGTTGTAGGTATTTTGAGTAAAGTTTTCTGATTGTGTTGAGGAGGTCTATAATTTAGCAGAATCATCCTTTCCTCCTTTCTTATGTATAGGACAATGATTGCAAGCCCCAATCCTTGAGGACTCGGCCATAGCTGTTGATGCAGGTAAAGAGTCAGGCCAGTGGTAGCCCAGAAATCCAATTTCAATCAAAATACTTGTAAGATCCAATCTGGGTCAGTCACCAGGACCGCTGATTTTGTCTTCTGAGCTTTCCGACTCGTGCTGGAACCCATCTTCAGGGAACTTCTCTTTAGCAGATTGTGGTATTTATAGTGCCTGTTGTATGTGGCTATTTAGATGTTGATTGGGGCATGTTGAGTGCTATTGACTATATAATTGTCTGTAGAGACTTTCTTCCTTATGCTAAAGCCCTAGAAGTTATTCTCATGTTTGACAGTATCATTTGCCAATCCTGCTCAAGAAACACATACTGAGAACTAAGTGGATTCCCCTCACTCACAAATAAAATGATAATTGAACTACTGGTCTTAGATTTCGTCGCGAGCTTAAGACCTACTTATTTGTCCGCGCGGGGCTGGCTTAGAATTTTTAGATGTTTTATGGGTTTTAATTTTTAATTAGTTTTTTAGGTTTTAAATGTATTTTAAATTTTGGGCCAAATTTAATAAGTTTTTTAGCTATTGTTTTATTTGTATTGTGTGTTTTGATTGTTGTTTTTATATGGCTGTTCACCGCCCTGAGTCCTTCGGGAGAAGGGCGGTATACAAATTAAAATATTATTATTATTATTATTATTATTATTATTATTATTATTATTATTATTATTATTATTATTATTATTATTATTATTATTATTATTATTACATATAGTGCCTTCAATCTGCCCTGAGATCAGCTGAATCTCCTGATACAGTCTCAAAGAACTATAATATTTTAGAGTTTGCAGCAATCCAATCAGCACACAAATAAATAATTCAGCAGGATTCATTTATAGAAGAAACTTGTTTATATACAATAATATAAAACATGATGCATGTTTACAGTACTCATGCAGCTCTTGCAACGTAGTAGCAAGTACAAGTACAAGAAGCAGAAGCCAGAACCAGAAATCACAGAAGCACAGAACATAGAATCACAGAATCAATAATCCAAGGACAAACTAACTCTTATATACAGACCAATTAAGTTAAGCCATGCCCAGGCTCCAAGCCATCCCCCATGGCTCACAACAAGTCCTGTTTCTTAGTCACCAAACAGTTCCCATTGGCTGACTTATTGTTATGACTATCCCAGCTCATAATTTCTTATACACTGACATAATATTCTTACCAAAGAGGTCCAACAGCATCTAACTCAAATAACAATATGGGCATATTGTGATGAAACAATAGCACCATTCCAAGCCATGGTTTGAAAAGGATCATGTTAATACCGAAAATGCTTTTGCTACCATTTATCAGGCTTATGTATCCCATTCACACCAACAACTACACTGGACTTCCTCTAGCAGCAGAGATACTGTAAACAACTGCTGACAGGCAAGAAAAAAGGAAGTCATGAAACAGAACTGGATATGATTCATTTAGGCAGTAAAATCCAATGATGCAGCCTCGTTCTGGCATATCACATCAAACTCCCAAAGCAATCTTCTATCCATGATAGACATGTAATGTATCTGACCTTTGGAGGGAACTTTTGGAGGGAAAATACTCATCAATGATTGGCTGGTGCCTCAGCCAGAATAGTATATAAGGAGAGCTTCTCCTAGAGTTCTTTGCTGGGTTCATACCATATAATAAAGAGCTGTTGTTACAAATGACATGTCTCCTGCCTCCTCAATTGCCCAACACAACATTGGCAATGAAGATGGGATTGAGGTAGACAGTGAGATCCTCAAAAGAGCTGACAGCTTAGGAACCCAGCCAAGTGTCAGAGCAGCAATGATCGAGCAAGACTTATATGATGTCTGCATATACGCTGCCAGTGCCATTCAATCTGGATAAGGAAAAATGGGGATCGTACATGGCATGCTTCAAATGCTTTCTCAAAGCAAACGACTTCCAGGGGCTGTCAGACATCCAAAAGCAGGCCTATTTCCTGAGCCACTGCTGCCCCGACGTCGTCTTTTTTTGTTGTTGTTTGTTTGTTTACATTTATACCCTGCCCTTCTCCGAAGACTCAGGGCGGCTTACAGTGTATAAGGCAATAGTCTCATTCTATTTGTATATTTTTACAAAGTCAACTTATTGCCCCCCCAACAATCTGGGTCCTCATTTTACCTACCTTATAAAGGATGGAAGGCTGAGTCAACCTTGGGCCGGGCTTGAACCTGCAGTAATTGCAGGCTTTGTGTTCTTAATAACAGGCTTTACCAGCCTGCGCTATTCACCGGCCCAGTCTTTGATACTGCAGAATCGCTCTCCGAACCAACCCTAGTACAATCAGTACTCTGGCAGGTCCTCCAGGAGACCCTAAAGGCACACTATGCTCCGGTCCCTTCCAAATTCGTACAGCAGTACAAATTCAGGCAAAGACTACAGCGAGAGGGAGAGCCGATCAGTGTGTACATGGCTGCCCTGCACAAGGCTGCAATGCATTGTGAATACCGAGACCTCGATGATGCGCTCCTAGAGCAACTAATTTGGTGTTAGAGACATTCGCCTAAAGAGGCAACTATTAGCCAAGTCTAATCTGACTTTACATGTGGCTCTGGATGAGACGAGAGCACACGAACTGTCTACAAAGGCTGCTGAGGCCCTGCAGAGACCAGGACCACCACAATCTTCTTCAAAAATAACTCCGGTACACAGAAAAGAAACCCAATCCATGAGCGAAGACGAAGAGGAAGAAGAAAACATTTTTAAAACAGAGAGACCGTGGCGCAATGAAGAGAATGAGTGTTGTGTCTCGCTCGCTTTCCCCACAGCCGGGTTCCTCTTATCTCCTGCCGAACGCTGAGGAATGTCCTGGCATGCCTCCAGGCCCCAGCCCTGGCACCATGCCCAGACAGGCTGAGCAAAACGAAGGGTCTGACGTGCCTCCAGCCCCCAGCCCTGGCTCCATGCCCAGGCAAATGGAGCAATTAGACCCTCCCCCTCCCCCACAGCATGTGAGCCTGAGAAATGTGAATTGCCAACAGCTGGAGCCTGGAGAGATCCTCACTTCAGGAGAATTGATAGGCGACGTCAGCAAAAGGAAGGGAGGGGCAGGCCTGGATAAGTGCTGAGTCATGGAGCCACACCCCATGGCCTATATAAAGGATCTGCTTTCTGGCATTCTCTGAGTCAGGCATAGTCTACCTTGGATTGCTGAAGTCACTTCCTGGTCTCCTGCCTGCCTTGAGAACTTTGCTAGGACTTTGGCAGAGCTGCAGAGGCACACCTGATATGGACTTCCCCGACCCAGCCGTCAGCGGAGGAGTGGGACATGACATTGGCTGTGCTAGTTGTGGAGGTTTCCACCCGCGAAGGGACGCTATATGTAGGCGATGCGAAAAGTGGGGACATATGGCACAGGTGTGGCCAGCAAAGCAGCCTTCCCACCAAAAAAGTAGAGCTGTCACTAAGCCACCCAACCAACTGCCGCCTTTCCTTCGAAAGAACCAACCACAAAAAGGCGCAAAGTCAAACAACTCTGGGGCTTTCCAGACTAGAATTGGCCAAGCCACAGCCAAGAAAAGATGCACACAATTGTCGAGATAGAAGGCGTCCCATGCAAAATGGAAATAGACACCAGCTCGTCCATATCAATTATGTCTTGGACTAACTTAAAAGCAGCCTTGCCGAACCTCAGAAGAAACCAGCTACAACCACAGCGGCTGATAGTCCAAGACTATCAAGGGAATCGAATGGAACGTCTGCTGCAAGGGATACCTGGGGTAGTACCCTATTTTGATGATGTCCTAATAACTGCAGCAGACAAATAGCAATTGGGACACTGCTTGAGGAGGGTGCTGACAGTTTTCAGGGCTGCTGGACTGCAGGTCAAACTAAATAAATGCCAGATCGTAGTGCCAGCTGTAGAATTTCTAGGGTACAGGATTGACCAATCAGGCATACACCCCAATGAGAGTAAAATTAGAGCTATCAACAAGGTGCCCATCCCAAAGAATAAGGCTGATCTACAAGCCTTTCTGGGGCTTTTGAATTTCTACACTATTTTCCTAAAGAACAAGGCAACCGTTGCAGAACCTCTACATAAATTACTAGCGAAAAAAATCACTGTGGGTCTGGGGAAAAGCAGAATCAGAGGCATTTGCAGCTGTTAAGAGACTCCTGTCAGCAGATAGCCTCCTAGTCCAGTACAACTGAATGCTTCCCCTTGTGCTAGCATGCGACGCTTCCCCTTTTGGCGTAGGTGCCGTCCTAAGCCATAGACTTCTGAATGGGTCAGAGGCGCCCATTGCCTATTTCTCTCGCACCCTGTCCAGTGCTGAGCAGAATTACAGTCAGCTGCACAGGGAGGCCCTGGCTGTTGTGGCGGGAGTAAAAAAATGTTATGAGTACCTATTTGGGAGGACTTTTGAACTGGTCATCGACTATAGCCCCCTGCTTGGACTGCTGGCTGGAGATCGCCCCACTGACTAGGTGGTCCATTTTTCTGGCTACCTACTCTTACCGCCTGATGCACCAACCCGGCCAAGACCTGGGACATGCTAATGCCTTAAGCAGATGCCTGTTGCCAAACCTGCTTGATGATCTGATCCCCGGAATCCCCATCCTGCTTATAGACTGCCTGGACTCTGGGCCTCTCACTTCTGCTGAAGTGGTGAGAGCCTCTAATAAAGACTATATTTAGAGAACTGTAATTGACTGGGTGCATAGGGGGTGGTCAAGTGGCTTGATAGGAGGGGATTTCAAGCATTTTTTAACCAAATGATTCAAATTGTCTACTCAAGGGGATTGTTTGTTATGGGGCGATCGCATTGTGGTCCCTCTCTGTTTACAAGAAAAGGTTCTGGAAATGCTACATGTTGGTCACCCCGGGATTGTTAGAATGAAGGGGTTGGCTAGAAGCTATGTGTGGTGGCCCAAAATGGATGATGATATTGAGAAATGGGTGGCTAGATGCTCTCCATTTCATCCAGCCACGAATGGCCTTGTAGAACCTTTTGTGAGATCCGCCAAAGAGGCATTGGCCCAGGGGACTGGCAGGCTAGGATAGATACATTCCTTTCTGTCCAACATGGCACCCTGTGCACAGCCACAGGTCGCAGCCTAGCCGAATTGCTAATGGGCCAGAGACTCCGCTGCCCATTGGATAGACTCAGCCGAAACTCTTCCCCAGATGGGTACCAAGGAACAGGGAATAGAACAAGGGGATTTCTTGTGGGAACTCCTGTATTTGCCAGGAACTATGCCGAAGGGCCCCTCTGGCCACATAGTTGAAATCACTGGCCCAAAGTCCTACATAGTGGACATGGGCAACGGGAGGATTTGGCGAAAACATATCGACCAATTACGCAAACGCTTAGAATCCAAACCAGTGCCACAACCAGAAAAACCAGTCCCTGACTTCCAATTAATTCCTCCAACAGCTATCTCAAGCCCAAGGTGGTAGGAGGACTTACCTGAAGACTGCCCTCCCGAACAGCCACTCCCAACCAAAGAAAAATCTGCCCACAAAAAATCCAACAAGGCCCATTGGACAAGCTGGGAGGAACAGAAAGTTCCTCTGACCAGCACGACTCCCTGCCTAGAACTGAGTTGCGCAGGTCAACTAGGCATATGGAACGCCCTAGTTACCTGCGTGATTACATATGTAAATAGTTGTAAATTTCTGACCAAAGTGTCTTCTGGGAAAGGAGGGGTGTAATGTATCCAACTATTGGAGGGAACCTTTGGAGGGAAAATACTCGTTAATGATTGGCTGGTGTCTCAGCCATTATAGTATATAAGGAGAGCTTCTCCGAGAGTTCTTTGCCGGATTCACACTATACAATAAAGAGCTGTTGTTACAAATGACCTGTCTCCAGCACTATTTTTATTACGAATGAAGGTGAATATACATGTCCCAGGATAATATTGCAGGATCCAATCTGGGTTGGTCACTGGGACCAGAGGTTTTGTCTTCCGAGCTTTCAGACTTGTGCTGAAACCAATCTTCAGAGAACTTCTCTCTAGCAGAGCGTGTGCTGTTCTGATGGCAACAGATGGCAAGGCTCTGATCTGGGTTTTCTGCTTCATTGGGGGCATATAAGTCCTAGTGATCAACAGGACACAGTGGTTGAAGTGAATTATCACTACCATGGACTTGAATGGGGAAAGGCCTTAGTATGGCATGTAGAGTACTGGAGACTAGGATTCCAGATCCCCTTTTGTTCATCCGAACATTTGTTTATCCTTGGTTCTGCCCACTTGAGAATGAATGAAATCAATTCAGTAGCAATTTGTCAGCAGCCCACATTAGCAGTAAGCAATTTAAAGTCCAAAATATGTGCATTCACTGTTTTCTGTCTCTGCTCAGTTTCCAGATTTCTTCTTCTCTGCATGGAATCACCAATGTGTCCTCTGAGTTTATATGTGAAGTCTTGATAGTTTGTCTGGTAGTGATTGCTTTCTCCATGATTTCCCACTTGGCTGCTGCTTCCTTCAACAAGCTCAGCACAAAAGTCACTTTCATGCAGTCAGTGGGAAACTCTGCCATCCAGCCTGTCACAAACATTTCACATTGAATATGAATGAATATGAATATTTTAATTTGTATACCGCCCTTCTTCCGAAGGACTCAGGGCGGTGAACAGGCAGATAAAATACAGATATACACAATAATTAAAACAACCCTTAAAAAACTGATTTAAATTAGCCCAAATATTAAAATAACTTACACCCCCATAAAATTACAAAAATTTAAAAACCCGTCAAATTCAATTAAAATTTAAAGATAAAAATCAAGCTAGTCCAGCCATACGAAATAAATAGGTTTTAAGTTCGCGGCGAAAGGTCCTAAGGTCAGGTAGTAATCGGAGTCTGAGGGGAAGTTCGTTCCACAGGGTCGGAGCCCCCACAGAGAAGGCCCTCCCACTGGGGGCCGCCAGTTGACACTGTTTGGCTGACGGCACCCCGAGGAGTCCCTCTCTGTGGGAACGCACCGGACGATGGGAGATAGAATGCGGCAGTAGACGGTCCCGTAGATAGCCCGGTCCTAAGCCATGGAGCGCTTTAAAGGTGGTAACCAATACCTTGAAGCGCACCCGGAAAACAACAGGTAGTGTTGTGACCCAGGTTCCTGGACCCGGACTCCTGGACTCGGATGATTCAGAAAGTGAGGGAGAAGACCTGGCCAGCCCTGCTTCTCTTGAGCCCTTTCCCTCCCTGGCACCCACTCAAAGGGAGGAGGAGGGGCCGGCAAAGCCTGATTCTCAGGAGCCTCCTTCTGATTTGGCAACGCCCCAAGAACAGTTTTGGAGTGATGCAAGATTACGTAGGCGTGATCGTGAGCAGCGGAAGAGTTGGGACAAAGCCAAGTCATAATTGTCATGCAGTGACATCTGCAGAGACTATAAATAGGAGGCGGGACTTCCTGGTTTTTGTCTTGGACAAAGCAATGAATTGTGAGCTAACGGTCTCAATGGAGGGAAGAATCTATTCGTGAGTAATTCTGGCCTTATCTATAATTTCCTCGTTATCTCCAGAAACTTGCAATCTCTGATGGGGCCAGGACATATCTATGTTGGAAAAGGACCCTCTGACTGCTGGGGAGTAGAGGGAGGAAGACAGAACAGGTAGCCAGTGCAGTCTGCGCAGGATAGGTGTTATGTGGGAGCTCAACCGCCTCCTCAATAACCGCTGGCAGCCGCATTCTGAACTAGCTGAAGTCTCCGGGTGCTCTTCAAGGGGAGCCCCATGTAGAGAGCATTGCAGTAGTCCAGGCGAGAGGTCACGAGAGCGTGAGTGACCATGCATAAGGCATCCCGGTCCAGGAAGGGGCGCAACTGGCGGATCAGGCGAACCTGATAAAAAGCTCTCCTGGAGACGGTCGCCAAATGATCTTCAAAGGACAACCGATCATCCAGGAGCACGCCCAAGTTGCGTACCTTCTCCATCGGGGCCAATGACTCACCCCCGACAGACAGCCGCATCTGCAGCTGACTGTACCGAGGTGCCGGCATCCACAGCCACTCCGTCTTGGAGGGATTAAGTTTGAGCCTGTTCCTCCCCATCCAGACCCGTACGGCTTCCAAACACCGGGACAGCACTTCGACAGCTTCACTGGGGTGGCCCGGGGTGGAAAAGTACAGCTGAGTGTCATCAGCGTACAGTTGGTATCTCACCCCAAAGCCACTGATGATCTCACCCAGCGGCTTCATATAGATGTTGAACAGGAGGGGTGAGAGAATCGACCCCTGCGGCACCCCACACATGAGGCACCTTGGAGTCGATCTCTGCCCCCCTGTCAACACCGTCTGCGTCCGGTCAGAGAGGTAGGAGGAGAACCACCGATAAACGGTGCCTCCCACTCCCAACCCCTCCAACCGGCGCAGCAGGATACCATGGTCGATGGTATCAAAAGCCGCTGAGAGGTCTAATAGGACCAGGGCAGAGGAGTAACCCTTATCCCTGGCCCTCCAGAGATCATCCACCAGTGCGACCAAAGCTGTCTCCGTACTGTATCCGGGCCGGAAGCCGGACTGGAACGGGTCTAGATAGACAGCTTCATCCAGGTACTGGGGTAGCTGACATGCCACCACACTCTCTACAACCTTCGCTGAAGCGAAGATTGAGACTGGCCGTAATTCCTAAAACAGCTGGGTCCAGGGAAGGCTTCTTGAGGAGGGGCCCCACCACCGCCTCTTTCAAGGCAGCGGGAAAGACCCCCTTCCGCAAAGAAGCATTTGTAATTCCCCGGAGCCAGCCTCGTGTCACCTCCTGAGTAGCCAGTACTAACCAGGAGGGGCACGGATCCAGTAAACATGTGGTGCCATTCAGCCTACCCAGCAACCTGTCCATGTCCTCGGGAGTCACAGGATCAAAGTCATCCCAAACCACCTCAACAAGACGGGTCTCGGAACCTCGCCTGGATCTACCCAATTTTGATCCAATCCGTCCCGCTGAACGATTTTATCGTATAGATAACCGTTAAACTCCTCGGCACGCCCCTTGAGGGTCCTCCCGCCTCCTGTTGGAAGGAGAGAGCGGGTCACCAAACAGGGCGGCTGGTTATCTGCCGACGCAATGAGGGAGGAACGAGAACGTTTGCATCCTCAGTGCCACTAGGTAGGTCCTGCTATAGGACCTAACTAGTGTCCGGTCAGCCTCAGAACGGCTGGATCTCCAGACACTCTCTAGGCATCTTCTCCGGTTTCATCTCCTCAGCTCCTCGGAGAACCAAGGAGCTGGTTGAGATCGACCGGGTCAGAGGCCGCAAAGGCACGACACGGTCCAAAGCTCCAGCCGCGCCTGTTCCCAGGCCGCAACTAGTTCTTCAGTCGTGTCGTGGGCCAGGTGCTCAGGAAACGCCCAAGCTCCGGCCAGGAACCTCTCCGGTCCATCAGGCGCCTGGGACGGAACCAACGCATTGGTTCCGTCTCCCTGCGGTGGTGGGTAGCGGTCAGAAAGTCTAGATGAAGGAGAAAATGATCTGACCATGACAAAGGTTCAACAACTAAATCATTTAAAACCAGATCATTCAACCACTGGCCAGAGATGAAAATCAAGTCTAGGGTGCCTCCCCCGACGTGGGTAGGGCAGTCAATTAATTGAATCAGGTCCATGACCGTCATGGAAGCCCTGAACTCCTGAGCTGTCGAGGATGCTACGCCGGCTGATGGCAAATTGAAATCCCCATGACTAACAGTCTGGGGTTTCAACTGCCAACCCAGCCAGCAACTCAACAGCTCAGGCAGGGCTGTTGTCACGCAGCAAGGAGCCAGGCGTGATCAACAAGCCCACCTGAGTCTACGACCCCACTTCACGAGGGATTCACACCCAGCTATCTGAGGACAGTGGTCCCCTCGGCTCAAGACTCTCCTTAATAGTAACCGCCACCACCTCCACCCTACCCTGGGCCCTCGGCTGATGGAATGCTCGAAACCTGGTGGGCACATCTCCACTAGGGGACCCCTCGGTGCCCAACCAGGTCTCGTAATGCCCATAACGTCCGCGGTCCTTCCTGAATAAGATCTGAAATCAGGGGCTTTATTAACGCGACCTGGCATTGCATAACATCAGCCAAGGCCCAGGTCCCAGCACTCTGGCCACTGGTCACGGGAAAATCCTGGGGGCCGGAGCGCGCAATCACTGTAAACAGCGGCGGGCAGCCCAAACCTGATGTGCCCCCCCTTCCGTCATATCTGCCTCTCCCACTTACCGTAGTAATAGCTCGACCCTGATAAACTGGAACGACACCCCTCTCCACAACCCTAGGACCTATTAAGTTACCGCCGTGAACACATGGTGGACCTAGCTCCCTCCCTGACGGGTTCCCCCACCCACCCACCCACCCACCCCGAACCAAACCCGTCAATTTCCCTCCCCCCCTTAAAATTCCCCTTAAAACTCCCCGGTAAAAAACGATTAAAACAGTTCATTAAAAATCCCCTAAGCCTCCTAGATTTCGCATGCCAACTCTCGGGGTTCCAAAACCCGTCCTCAAGATGTGCCTCGATAGTGTGGAGGCCAAACCTGAGAGGGAATCTTGCAGGGCAAGAAGGTCCATGATTGAAAATCTTCGCATCAATAAAAGTACAGTACGGTCAGCAGTCCATCCAATCCGGTCAAGATGTCAGGATGTCATTGCAGCAAGACTAAGCTCCTGGCTGGGAGATGGACCATGGAAGCCACAGCCCACCATTTAGCAGTGAATGCTGGAATTGATCCTTCTCCATGGGGACACCTGAGCAATGGGTGAGCCTTTTTGTGGATTGAGGAGTTGTAGCACAGCTTTTTGCTGCCTTCACTTGCTGCTGGTGCAGCTGATGGCAGAAGGCCATTTCTAAAATTCATCTCTTTGGAAGAGTTATTATAGTATAAGCTGATTTTTATTGTAAAACAACACAAATAGAATCTATTCTCACCTTTTGAAATAAACTTTGCAGAATGAGAAGTGAGGTACAAGAGGGTCCTTGAAAGAAATTCTGTTTATAAAGGCTTTGAGAGACAGTCAGATCCATGTTCAGATTATTGCACTTGTACACATGTTTCCAAGCTTTTTCAGCCCACTGCTGTGTATTGAGACTCTGGCACAGCAAAGAATAACTGTGGGCACATGTGTTTTCTTCTTGTGTTTCAAAAGAGAACTGCTAGAATCAGATGGTACCAAAGAATGGTTGGGATTCTTTGATAAGCTGCTCGCCATTACGGTGCGGAATCGCTACCCCCTGCCGCTCATCCCGGAGCTACAGGAGAGGTTGCGGGAGGCCACGATCTTCACCAAGCTCGATCTTCGGGGGGCCTACAACCTGGTGCGGATGCGAGAAGGAGACGAATGGAAGACGGCATTCGGCACCCGATACGGACACTACGAATACACTGTCATGCCATTTGGGTTGACCAACGCTCCCGCCGTTTTCCAGCACTTCATGAACGATGTGTTCCGAGACATGTTGGATCGGTTCGTGGTTATCTACCTGACCGACATCCTGATTTACTCCTGGTCCAGGGAAAGCCACCTTCGACACGTCGGTCTGGTTCTGCAACGCTTGCGGGAGCAACAACTCAATGCGAAGCTGGAGAAATGCGTCTTCTTCCGGACTTCCATAGAATTCCTCGGGCATATCATCTCGCCCGAGGGCATAGCCATGGACCCATGTAAAGTAGAAGCTTTGTGTAGCTGGGAAGCCCCTCGTCGGGTGAAGGATGTTCAGCGCTTGCTGGGCTTCGCCAACTACTACCGGACCTTCATCCCGGGCTTCGCCACACTGACGGCTCCACTTACCCAGCTCCTCAGGAAGAAGGTTGCGTTCCAGTGGGGTCCCCCGCAGCAAGAAGCATTCACAGCCCTCAAGAAAGCCTTCGTCACGGAACCCGTCCTGAGGCATCCCGACCTGCTCCGGCCTTTTGTGGTGGAAAGAGACGCGTCAATGTGGCTCTGGGAGCGGTGCTGCTACAGGCTCCGGCGAATGGTGGCACACTTTTCCCTGCGCTTACTACTCCCGGAAACTCAATCCTTCCGGCGCAACTACACTATCTGGGAAAAAGTTGCTGGCTATCAAGGCTGCATTCGAGGCTTGGCGACATCATCTGGAGGGCCCGACATCAGGTGGAGGTCGAGCGGACCATCGGAATCTCGAGCACCTCACCACAGCTCGGAAGTTGAACCAGCGGCAGATCCGGTGGTCGTTGTTTTGCCGGTTCAACTTCCGCGTGACCTACATTCCCAGCGGTCACAACCGGAGGCGGATGCCCTGTCCCATAAGCCAGAGTACCTCTGCGCCAAGGACCCCCTTCCTCCACGGACAGTGCTGCGGCAGAAGCCTTGGCCGCAGCACGGAGCCAGTGGACTTGCAGGCCCAGGTGCGAGGCGCAGCGCCAGGACGCCTGGTCGCAGCAAAGGAGAGCGGAGGTGGGCCCCGTCTCCTTGGACCTTGGAGGAGGACTTACTCAAGTTTCGGGGCAATTATATGTGCCCACAGGACCACTCGAGCCCTCGTCATGACCCAGTGCCACGACAACCCTGCAGCAGGACATTTTGGGTTCTTCAAGACCCTCCACCTGGTGACACGGACCTTTTGGTGGCCGAGTGCGGCATGATATACATGCCTATGTGACATCCTGCGTACCGTGCCGGCAAGCCAAGGCCGCCACGGGGGCCCCTCCCGGGCTCCTCCAGCCCTTGCCGACACCCGACAGACCCTGGGGGGCGATCTCTATGGACTTCCTGACAGACCTGCCGCCGTCCTCTGGGTTCACCACGGTGCTGGTGGTGGTGGACATGCTCACCAAGATGGCACACTTCATCCCATGCCGCGGACTGCCCACAGCTGCAAAAACGGCCCGTCTCTTTCTGCAGCACATCTTCCGCCTCCATGGTCTACCGGACAGGGTGGTTTCGGACCGCGGAGTTCAGTTCACAGCCCGCTTCTGGAAGAGACTAATGGCCGCGTTGGAGGTGCAGGTGTGTCTGTCGTCATCGCACCATCCGGAGACCGACGGGGGTACAGAGAAGGTCATCGGTATACTGGAACAGTATCTCCGTTGCTTCATCAACCAGCAACAGGACAACTGGGCCGACTACCTGTCCCTGGCGGAGTTTGCTTTTAACAACTCTCAGCACACCTCTACTCAGATGACCCGTTCTTTGCCAATGTGGGGTACCATCCGCGCTCTTCCTCTGGCACCACCGGACTCTCCTGTTCCCGAACGCAGACCTTCCTGACGGAATTGCATGCGGTCCAACAGTTGGTACGTCAGCAGCTGAATCGGGCAAAGGAGGATTACAAACGGTCCGCCGACCGCTCCCGACGGGCAACGCCCCCGCTGGCAGTTGGAAACCGGGTGTGGCTCTCCACCAAACACCTCCCATCCGACCGCCGGGTAAAGAAGTTGGACCACCGATTCATTGGCCCATTCCCTGTCGAGGCAGTCATCAAACCAGTAGCCTACCGACTGACCCTGCCACGATCCATGCGGATCCACCCCTGAGGCCACACCGAGTCCCCTTCGGTGCCCAACAGCACCCGTCACTGTCGCCGAGGACGGATCGGAGGAATACGAAGTCCACAGCGTACGAGACTCCCGCTGGCTGAAGGGTCGTTTCCAATATTTGATCGCGTGGAAGGGATACGGGACTGATTTCTCCTGGGTAGATGCCTCCGAGGTTCATGCCCCTGACCTGGTGCAGGCCTTCCATGAGCAGAACCCAGCCCGACCGCATCCCGATCGTCAGCCCCGGGGGAAGGGCCCTGCGGTGAGGGATAGTGTTGTGACCCAGGTTCCTGGACCCGGACTCCTGGACTCGGATGATTCAGAAAGTGAGGGAGAAGACCTGGCCAGCCCTGCTTCTCTTGAGCCCTTTCCCTCCCTGGCACCCACTCAAAGGGAGGAGGAGGGGCCGGCAAAGCCTGATTCTCGGGAGCCTCCTTCTGATTTGGCAACGCCCCAAGAACAGTTTTGGAGTGATGCAAGATTACGTAGGCGTGATCGGCGTGCGCAGCAGCGGAAGAGTTGGGACAAAGCCAAGTCATAATTGTCATGCAGTGACATCTGCAGAGACTATAAATAGGAGGCGGGACTTCCTGGTTTTTTGTCTTGGACAAAGCAATGAATTGGCGCGAGCTAACGGTCTCAATGGAGGGAAGAATCTATTCGTGAGTAATTCTGGCCTTATCTATAATTTCCTCGTTATCTCCAGAAACTTGGCAGGCCCGTGGATAGACGTGGCCAGGACATGTATCTATGTAATAAAAGGAGAAAAGGAGGCCTCTGACTGACTCTTTGCTGGGAGTATTAGGGGGAGGGAAACAGAACAGGTAGCCAGTGCAGTCTGCGCAGGATAGGTGTTATGTGGGAGCTCCGAACCGCTCCCTCAATAACCTGCGCAGCCGCATTCTGAACTAGCTGAAGTCTCCGGGTGCTCTTCAAGGGGAGCCCCATGTAGAGAGCATTGCAGTAGTCCAGGCAAGAGGTCACGAGAGCGTGAGTGACTGTACATAAGGCATCCCAGTCCAGGAAGGGGCGCAACTGGCGGATCAGGCGAACCTGATAAAAAGCTCTCCTGGAGACGGTCACCAAATGATCTTCAAAGGACAACCGATCATCCAGGAGCACGCCCAAGTTGCGTACCTTCTCCATCGGGGCCAATGACTCACCCCCGACAGACAGCCGCATCTGCAGCTGACTGTACCGAGGTGCCGGCATCCACAGCCACTCCGTCTTGGAGGGATTAAGTTTGAGCCTGTTCCTCCCCATCCAGACCCGTATGGCTTCCAAACACTGGGACAGCACTTCGATAGCTTCACTGGGGTGGCCCGGGGTGGAAAAGTACAGCTGAGTATCATCAGTGTACAGTTGGTATCTCACCCCAAAGCCACTGATGATCTCACCCAGCGGCTTCATATAGATGTTGAACAGGAGGGGTGAGAGAATCGACCCCTGCGGCACCCCACACATGAGGCACCTTGGAGTCGATCTCTGCCCCCCTGTCAACACCGTCTGCGTCCAGTCAGAGAGGTAGGAGGAGAACCACTGATAAACGGTGCCTCCCACCCCCAGCCCCTCCAACCGGCGCAGCAGGATACCATGGTCGATGGTATCAAAAGCCGCTGAGAGGTCTAATAGGACCAGGGCAGAGGAGTAACCCTTATCCCTGGCCCTCCAGAGATCATCCACCAGTGCGACCAAAGCTGTCTCCGTACTGTATCCGGGCCGGAAGCCGGACTGGAACGGGTCTAGATAGACAGCTTCATCCAGGTACTGGGGTAGCTGACATGCCACCACACTCTCTACAACCTTCGCTGTGAAGCGAAGATTGGAGACTGGCCGGTAATTCCCTAAAACAGCTGGGTCCAGGGAAGGCTTCTTGAGGAGGGGTCTCACCACCGCCTCTTTCAAGGCGGCGGGAAAGACCCCCTCCCGCAAAGAAGCATTTGTAATCCCCCGGAGCCAGCCTCGTGTCACCTCCTGAGTAGCCAGTACTAACCAGAAGGGCACGGATCCAGTAAACATGTGGTGGCATTCAGCCTACCCAGCAACCTGTCCATGTCCTCGGGAGTCACAGGATCAAAATTATCCCAAACCACCTCAACAAGACGGGTCTCGGAACCCTCGCCTGGATCTACCCAATTTTGATCCAATCCGTCCCGAAGCTGAACGATTTTATCGTATAGATAACCGTTAAACTCCTTGGCACGCCCTTGTAGGGGGTCCTCCCGCCCCTCCTGTTGGAGGAGAGAGCGGGTCACCCGAAACAGGGCGGCCGGGCGGTTATCTGCCGACGCAATGAGGGAGGAAACGTAGGAACGTTTCGCATCCCTCAGTGCCACTAGGTAGGTCCTGCTATAGGACCTAACTTGTGTCTGGTCAGCCTCAGAACGGCTGGATCTCCAGACACTCTCTAGGCGTCTTCTCCGGCGTTTCATCTCCCTCAGCTCCTCGGAGAACCAAGGAGCTGGTTGAGATCGACGCCGGGTCAGAGGCCGCAAAGGCACGACACGGTCCAAAGCTCCAGCCACGGCCTGTTCCCAGGCCGCAACTAGTTCTTCAGTCGTGTCGTGGGCCAGGTGCTCGGGAAACGGCCCAAGCTCCGTCAGGAACCTCTCCGGGTCCATCAGGCGCCTGGGACGGAACCAACGCATTGGTTCCGTCTCCCTGCGGTGGTGGGTAGCGGTCAGAAAGTCTAGATGAAGGAGAAAATGATCTGACCATGACAAAGGTTCAACAACTAAATCATTTAAAACCAGATCATTCAACCACTGGCCAGAGATGAAAATCAAGTCTAGGGTGCCTCCCCCGACGTGGGTAGGGCAGTCAATTAATTGAATCAGGTCCATGACCGTCATGGAAGCCCTGAACTCCTGAGCTGCCGAGGATGCTACGCCGGCTGATGGCAAATTGAAATCCCCCATGACTAACAGTCTAGGGGTTTCAACTGCCAACCCGGCCAGCAACTCCAACAGCTCAGCAGGGCTGTTGTCACGCAGCAAGGAGCCAGGTATGTGATCAACAAGCCCACCTGAGTCCTACAACCCCACTTCACGTAGAGGGATTCACATCCAGCTATCTGAGGCACAGTGGTCCCCCTCGGCTCAAGACTCTCCTTAATAGTAACCGCCACCCCGCCACCCCTACCCTGGGCCCTCGGCTGATGGAATGCTCAGAAACCTGGTGGGCACATCTCCACTAGGGGGACCCCCCCTTCGGTGCCCAACCAGGTCTCGGTAATGCCCATAACGTCCGCGGTCCCTTCCTGAATAAGATCTGAAATCAGGGGGGCTTTATTAACCGCGGACCTGGCATTGCATAACATCAGCGAGGCCCAGGTCCCAGCACTCTGGCCACTGGTCACGGGAAAATCCTGGGGGCGAGCACGCAATCACTGTAAACAGCGAGGCGAGCCCCGAAACCTGATGTGCCCCCTTCCGTCATATCTGCCTCTCCCACTTACCGTATTAATAGCTCGACCCTGACAAACTGGAACGACACCCGTCTCCACAACCTTAGGACCTATTAAGTTACCGCCGCGAACACATGGTGGACCTAGCACCCTCCCTGACGGGTTGCCCCCCTCACCCATCCACCTCCCCTGAACCAAACCCATCAATTACCCTGCCCCCCTTAAAATTCCCCTTAAAACTCCCCGGTAAAAAACGATTAAAACAGTTCATTAAAAATCCCCTAAGCCTCCTAGATTTCGCATGCCAACTCTCGGGGTTCCAAAACCCATCCTCAAGATGTGCCCTCGATAGTGTGGAGGGCCAAACCTGCGAGAGAGGGGAATCTTGCAGGGCAAGAAGGTCCGCAGTTGAAAATCTTCGCATCAATAAAAGTACAGTACGGTCAGCAGTCCATCCAATCCGGTCAAGATGTCAGGATGTCATTGCAGCAAGACTAAGCTCCCTGGCTGGGGAGATGGACCATGGACTTCCAGGACTCCGTGGGGCCGTTATTCTACCCCCAAACCCAAACAGCCCCACTTTCCCCAGGTCCGGATAACAAGCCATTCTCCTCCAAGTCAGTCCATTCGGCCGTGGTGTTAAAGTCAATATGGGCCTTGATGACAAAAACTCCATATCTGGTTACTCCTGCTCCTCAGGCCTGACCCTGGACAATCTTAGGCCGAGCTGCAGAGGGTCTAAAAGAGGGCCAGCCTCGCCTCCAACTCCTCCTTCGGCGGGCCGAGCCCTCCAGATGACACATCCGACCCCCTGCACTACCGCTCAGCGACCAATCTTCTCCTCCCGCCTCATCTCTGGCAATGGTGTAAAAAGTTCTCAAACGTTGATAGAAAGTCCTCAGCCCCTGGGAATAGGGGGAGGCCGTCCGCCGCCGCTGCCACCCCCGCCGGAACCCGGAGGCCAGGCGCGACCGCCGCGGCCATCACCCCGGCCAAAGGCCCACCAAAAGGCCCAACAGAAGGCTGGAGGAAACGCCGAGAGAAACGCCAGAACCCAAGGGGAAGAAGTCCGGCCAGGCCCCTTCCAGCATCGATGGAAAAGGCCCTCAGCCCCTGGGGGAGGCCTCCACCGCCACCGGCACCGCCAGACCCGCAAGTCATACAGCGCCCGCCGCAGCCGCGACCACCATCCCAGGCAGGCCAAGGGAGACACTGAGGGAGCCGCTGGGCCGCCGAGGGAGCCACAGAGCCACAAGGCCACCACAGTGCTGTCGTAAAGTCACCACAAGACCGCCGAGCACCGCCAAACGACCGCAGGCCCAGGCAGGCCGGCCATGGGGGCACTGAGGAAGCCGCCAAGGAAGACCGCGGAAGACCACCGAAGCCGCCGGGCCCATTTAGCAGTGAATGCTGGAATTGATCCTTGTCCCCTCCGAACATCTCCAGCAATCTCCCATGGGGACACCTGAGCAATGGGTGAGCCACCATCTGTTTTGCTGCTGTGGATTGAGGCAAATTCTGCCCCAGCTGTTCCATTAGTTGTAGCACAGCTTTCTGCAAGTTGGTCATCTGTGCCTTCACTTGCTGCTGGTGTTGCAATAATGCTGCTGCCAGATGCTCAGCTGATGGCATAGGTCCTTGAAGGCCATTTCTAAAATTCATCTCTTTGGAAGAGAGTAGGAACATGGTAAAATTAATAGCAGCCTTACAAAGGGGCAGGACCGTATAAGCTGATTTTATTTTATTGTAAAACAACACAAATAGAATCTTGCAGTTTAAAAGTAAAATTCTTCTGCCATCACCTTTACAGTCCAAAAACGTAAGGTGTGTGGAAGAAAAGTATCACCCAAACTTTGCAGAATGAGGAAGAAGGCCCCAGAGGAGGTACAAAGGCAGGGTCCCTGCCTTGTGCCTTGAAGAGGGAAAGCAAGAGTGGCTTAGGGTTGGGAAGTCATTACTCAGAGAGACCAGAGTCAGATCCATGGGTTGAGAGAAGTGCACTGCTTGTGGGGACACATATTTCCAAGCTCTTTCAGCCCACTACTTAGTGCAGGAGACTTTGCTGCACAGAAGGAAGAAGAATCTTGGGCACTGGCTGTGTTTTCTTTACTCCTCTCTCATAGAACCTGCCCACGAAAAGACAAAAGAACAACTGGCTACACAGATGGTACCAAAAAGAATGGTTGGGATTCTTTGATAACAAGACATGTGTTGGAGATGGTTTGATTCTATTTTTATACTGCAAATTAAAAAAACTTAAACTGGTTCACAACCACTTAATAAAACAACACCCAATTAAAAATCCACAGTAAATATCATTAAAATCAAAACTGTAAACAACATAGAATACATAAATAAATAAATAAATAAATAAATAAATAAATAAATAAATAAATAAATAAATAAATAAATAAATATACAAGACAAACTGGAATATGAGTGTTAAATTGAAATTAAAAATGAACTTTTTTCCATGACTGTTTTTCCTTGACTATCTTATTTTTCTTGCAAATGCTGCGGTAAATTTTCCTAGTAATTCCAATGCAGTGACCCTTCTGTTTCTTTTAAAATTTAATACAAGGTTTTATTTTTAACAATCTTTCTCACCTTACAGTTATTATGCAAGCATATACAAACATGGGAAATTTATTAAAATAGTAAGAATTAGATTCTCAACTGCTCCCAGTTGTCTATTTTTGTGAAATGTGTTAGTCTTCGGAATCCTTATTTTAAAAATGTTTAAGAATCTTAAAGATATAGAAATGTAAAAATTATTTTTTATTTTAAAAGTATAATTCAAAATTTAAAATAATTTTCCTCTTCCTTTTTTATAAAATTAGAATTATAAAAATTGTGTTTAAGTTTAAAAATTTTAAATATATATAAAAAACCTTAACTTTTGCAATTTAAAGTTTAATTAAAATTATAATTAAAAATTAACTTAAATCATAATAATGATCACCGGCACCCAAAGTTTCTACCATTTTAATATATTTAATCATAAATTATGAGGAAATCGTGGCCATCTCAATTCAGAAAATTATCATCTGAAGTAATTGAAGTTACTGAAATATTACCATCACAACCAACTCATTTTTTTAGGTTTCAATTATTAGCTTTAATAATCTTCACCTATTCAATTAGTTTATTAGCTTAATTAGAATTAGTTTTTATCTAGTATTTTTTCAAATGTTGAAATATAAATCAATTCAGTCTTGAGTGAAGTGGCTCCTTTTCATCTGTAAGGCACACACCTGCTCAGATGCATCCAGAACTAAAACAGAGGTCAGAAGAGTGAGAAGGTGGGGGGGGGAGCTGTTGAACAGAACAGAACAGAACAGAACAGAACAGAACAGAACAGAACAGAACAGAATAACAGGGTTGAAAGGGACCTCTTGAAGTCCAACCCTCTGCTCAGGCAGGAAACCCTATACCATTTCAGACAAATAGTCATCCAATATCTTCTTAAAAGCTTCTAGTGTTGGAGCATTCACAACTTCTGGAGGCAAGTTCTGGCAGCCCCTGAGGTATTGGAACACTGCTATCATGTCTCCCCTAGTCCTTCTTTTCATTAAACTAGGCATACTGAGTTCTTGCAACCGTTCTTCATATGTTTTAGCCTCCAGTCCCCTAATCATCTTTGTTGCTCTTCCCTGCACTCTTTCTAGAGTCTCAACATCTTTTTTACATCGTGGTGACCAAAACTGGATGCAGTATTCCAACTGTGGTCTTACCAAGGCATTATAAAGTGGTATTAATACTTCATGTGATCTTCATTCTATCTCTTTTAATGCAGCCCAGAACTGTGTTGGCTTTTTTAGCAGCTGCTGCACACTGCTGGCTCATATTTAAATGATTGTCCACTTGGACTCCTAGATCCCACTCACAGTTACTACTATTTAGCCAGGTATGACCTAGACTATACCTGTGCATTTGGCTTTTCTTGCCTACATTTTTTTCACCATTGAAAACACCCAATGTTCAAGTCTGTCAAGATCCTTCATTATCTTTAACCTATCTTCAGGAGTGTTCACAATTCTTGCTAGCTTGGTGTCATCTGAAAATTGGATGAGTTCCCCATCTAGCCCCTCATCCAATTCATTTATGAAGCTGTTGAAGAGTACTAGGCCTAAAACAGAGCCTTGGGGTATCCTACTGCATGCTTCCCTCCATGTAGATGCATTGACGACTACATGTTGAGTATGCTTGGTCATCCAGTTGTTGCAGAAAGTTAAGTCTTCAAAACAGGAGACAAAACCAAGAAGGAGTGGAGAAACAAGATTTAATTGCACAAATGGAACAGATTCCGCTCATGCGGTAGAAAAATCTGAACACTGAGCCCTGTCCAAGATTTTACTTTTATACTTTTTGTACAGAAAATAACATAACAAGAAAAGAAGAAGTTAACATTTAACTTAAATGGCCAGCATATAATAATGTCCATATTTGCAAGATATCTTACACCACCTGATTCATCTGTTACTTTCGGTGTCCTCCTCTTCAACATCATGTTACAGAAATTAGCTAGTACACAGGTCACAAAGAACAATAGTTAGCAAGATAACCATTTAGATATGAGCCAGCAGTGTGCAGCAGCTGCTAAAAAAGCCAACACAGTTCTGGGCTGCATAAACAGAGGGGTAGAATCAAGATCACGTGAAGTGTTAGTGCCACTTTATAATGCCTTGGTAAGGCCACACTTGGAATATTGCATCCAGTTTTGGTCGCCACAATGTAAAAAAGATGTTGAGACTCTAGAAAGAGTGCAGGGAAGAGCAACAAAGATGATTAGGGGACTGGAGGCTAAAACATATGAAGAACGGTTGCAGGAACTGGGTATGTCTAGTTTAATAAAAGGAAGGACTAGGGGAGACATGATAGCTGTGTTCCAATATCTCAGGGGTTGCCACAAAGAAGAGGGAGTCGGGCTGTTCTCCAAAGGACCCAGATTGTTGGGGGGGGCAATAAGTTGACTTTTTAAATATACAAATAGAATGAGACTATTGCCTTATACACTGTAAGCCACTCTGAGTCTTCGGAGAAGGGCGGGATATAAATGTAAATTAAAAAAAAAAAAAAAGCACCTGAGGGTAGAACAAGAAGCAATGGGTAGAAACTGATCAAAGAAACAAGCAACTTAGAACTAAGGAGAAATTTCCTGACAGTTAGAACAATTAATAAGTGGAACGACTTGCCTGCAGAAGTTGTGAATGCTCCAACACTGGAAATTTTTAAGAAAATGTTGGATAGCCATCTGACTGAGATGGTGTAGGGTTTCCTGCCTGGGCAGGGGGTTGGACTAGAAGGCCTCCAAGGTCCCTTCCAACTCTGTTGTTATATTATATTAAGATTTCACATCTTTCCATTGGTGTTGCCACATAACGCCTCTGCAAGGTACTATTTTATTTCTGCTTACATGATAGGAAACTTTCTTTAAGCCTTATAGATTTATAAGTATTCAACTTTTGTGGTATAGTGGTACCCTTACTTTGGGGGGGTCTACTTCACAGTTTCAAATCTATCTGGTGGTGATGCTGTCTAATCCATATTTTTCTATCATATCAAGTAGTAGATTGTGGTCTACTTTATCAAATGCCTTGCTGAAATCCAAGTAAATCATTCCTCTGGTCCACTCATTCTGCCAAAGAATACAATAAGATTTGTCTTGCATGGTCTGTTTTTGACAAATGCATGCTGGCTTTTGATTATGACTTTATTTGCAGTGATGGGTTGCTACCAGTTCACCCCAGATTGGGCAAACTGTAATGGCAGTAGTGGGAGTCTCCACCCACCTGCCCGGTCCCTTCTGCACATGCGCAGAAGCTTCAGTGCATCCACAGAAGTGTCATGTGCATACACGCGCCAACTATTCGTTTCTTGATTATCATTTCCAGAATCTTCCCAGGAACTGGGGTCAGGATCTGCAGGTTCCTGGATCTATTTTTTTCCTTTTTTGAAGATGGGAACTACATCTGTCAGGTCCCATATATTTCTACTGGGATGCTAGCATTTTGATGGGAGGAAGGGTGGGGGGAGGAATGGAGTGATCTGTATATGAAGTTTCTGTTTCTGTTTCCTTCATTGCTTTGCTAATTTCTATATGAAGTTTCTGTTTCTGTTTCCCTGCAATATGTAGTGTAGGAGGGGTTTGGTTAACATTGCTTTAAATAACTGGTTTTAAGTAAGAAGCTTCAGGTTTTGCCTAGATCTCTTGTTATCACAAACCTTTCAATAAAATCTCCTTTTGGAACAACTGCAGTTTCAAGAGTCCTGCTTTCTTGGGAAGATTGGAGAGGCAAGACCTTACATTAGGCAAGAACTGGTCAAGCCAGTGGGTACCGTGCACACCATGTCTGCCCAGGGCAGTGACCACAAAGAAGCTGAAGACTGAAGAAGAACCCCACCCCCAAAAAACTCAGTTGAGGCCCTCAATGCCTGGGTTGAGGAGAACATTGCCTCAAGCACTGCTGCCAAGCCCAGATGGTCCATCAGTGTTGGGGAGATGGAAGGCTGGGGTGGCAGAACCAAAGATGATACCCTCACCGATGAGAGCCAACAAACTGGTTGGAAGCAGGAAATGGGACACTTTTACAACAATGTTGAACTGGAAGGAACCACAGACTGGCCCAATGAACCTCTTGAGGGGAGGCCATCCATGTGGCATGAGGATCCAGAATGCCCAGGTTTGTGCTGCAGGCCGGTTAGGAGTACAACAGGGGACTACCGATGAACAAAAGGGATCCCCAACCACAGGGGCATTGGCTGAAACTGCAGGGGCCACTGAGGAACCGAATTCCACCATGGAAGATCCACCCAGGAGACATCTCAATGCAAAACAAGGCTTGCAACTCAATGAGAGGAGGTGTCAGCCTCCGCTTTAATTAAGTGTGTTTCTCCTACTAGACTGTTTTACTGTTTTATTACCTTGTTAAAAGTTTGCTCTACTGAGTGTCTTACATGATTAGTGGAGGAGGGGGGAGGTTTTTACTGTTCCCAGCATTCGGCTGACATTGCATGTGTGGGGGAGGGAGATAGCCTTTTTAAACAGACGTTTGAACTGTTTTGGCGCGTGAATGTAACGGCAGCTGCTTGCTTCACATTCCATCCAGAAGATTGACAGAGGGAGAATATCGGAAGTGAAACTACACGTGGCCAAGGAGGAAGACGACATTGGATTATTACTGTATGACCTCTAGTAGGGGGAGGTTCAGGAGAGGATATGACTCTGTGGTTTTGATTTAATTCCAGTTCTGGCTTTGCCTATACAGCATTCAGACTTGCTTAGTATAAACTACCAATTTCTTCAAAATGATGGAGTTGGGTTTTTATTTTCTTAAGCACTGATCTGAGGCTTGTTGACAGGAGGCTTCCATCCTTAGAACAGAAGGCACCCCCCTCTTGCAAGAGTATGGGAGGTATCTCCCTACAGAAGGCACCAAAGTCAGGGTTGTCACCCTGGCTCTAGAAGGATCAGCTGCACTTTGGATAATGAGCTTCCATAATGCAGATGCACCAGAGCATCGCAACTTCAACCATTTTATGACAGCCTTGAGATGGAGATTTGAGGACCCCCGAGCCATCCGCAAGGCTAGAGACCACATAAGACACATCAGACAGGGATGTCACCCAGTGACTGAGTACATCAAAGAGTTTCTTGATCTGACTTGCCATGTAGATTGGCCAGAGGAAATACTTGTGAGTTGGTTCAAAGATGGCTTAAACAATGACCTGTATAGGTCCCAGATATTTCTACAGGGACACTAGTATTTTGGTGGGAGGAAGGGGGAGAAATGGAGTGGTCTATATATGAAGTTTCATTTCTGTTTCTCTGCAATGATGTAGTGTGGGAGGGGTTTGGTTAGCATTGCTTTAGATAGCTGGTTTTAAGTGAGAAGCTTCAGTTCTTGCCTAGATCTCTTGTTATCACAAACCTTTCAATAAAATATCCTTTTGGAACAACTGCAGTTTCAAGAATCCTGCTTTCTTGGGAAGATTGGAGAGGCAAGACCTTACAACATCAGCCCTTTTCCAGTCCTCTGGTAGTTTCCTGGTGCTCCAGGGTCTTTGAAAGATATAGTTCAGTGGTTCTGAGATCACATCTGCCAGTTTCTTCAGAACCTTGAGGTGTAATCCATCTGGTCCTGGTGATTTGAACTCATCTGATCACTTAATCAGAGCTGTAGGCCAGAACTGGAAGGAGACTGAAGTCTTTCTGCTGGAGATATAATAGAATAACAAACTTAGAATGGACTTTTGTGGTAATCTAATCCAACTGTTGCTCAAGCAGGAGACTCTATATCATTCCAGACAGACTGGCTGTCCAGTCTCTTCTTAAAAACCTTCAGTGATGGAGCATTCAACTTCTGAAGGCAAGCTGTTCCACTTGTTGACTGCTCTCATCATTAGGAAATTTCTCCTTAGTTTTAGGATGCTTCTCTCCTTGATTAATTTCCATCGATTGCTTTGGAGAACAGGTGGACCCTCTCTTTTTTGTGGCAGCCCCTCATATATTGGAAGACTGCTATCCTGTCACCCTTAGTCTTTTGTTTCACTTGTTGTTGTTGTTATTGTTATTAGTCAGTCGTGAAGTTGTGTCTGACCCATCACGACCCCATGGACAACATTACTCCAGGCCTTCCTGTCCTCTACCATCCTCTGAAGTCCATTTAAACTCATTCCAACTGCTTCAGTGACTCCATCCAACCACCTTATTCTCTGCCATCCCCTTCTTCTTTTGTCTCCAGTCGTTCCCAGCATTAGGGTCTTCTCCAGTGAGTCCTTCCTTCTCATTTGGTGGCCAAAGTATTTGAGTTTCATCTTCAGGATCTGGCCTTCTAAAGAGCAGTCAGGGTTGATCTCCTCTAGGACTGACCTGTTTGTTCGCCTTGCAGTCCAAGTCTCTAGTTTGTTTCATTAGACATACCCATATTCTTCAATATGTTTTAGCCTCCAACCCCCTAATCTAATATAGATCAGCAAATACATAGGATATAGATTGTGAAGGTAACCATCTCTAAATTGTTTCTTCTGAACTTAAAAGAAGGATGTAAAAATGAGCACCATTGGCCTTTCTATAAATAGCTATGGAGCCCACAGAATCCAAGAAATGTCTTCTGAACTCCTTTCTTCTCTCCCTTGTCTTAGTCCAGTTGGTGGCCCATGTATGACAATAGACTCAAAGGGAAAGAAGCAGAAAATGATTGACTTTCCTTTTCTTCCAATGACACCTCTGGCAACACAAATAAGGTTAAAGAGCAAAGATCTCCTTCAGAATGTAGGTTTCATTGAAACCCCCTCCTTCCTGTTTCTCCTTACAACGCTGAGCTTAAAGCTGTCTTTGTTTGCAAGGCAGGTTTGACCTTTAGATGTTAAACAACGGCAATTCTCAGCTTCCATTTAAACCCCAGTTATTATCTTTACATTTGAATAAATCCAACTTAAAAGCTGAACTTAAAAAGCTTCCAGTTCAAGCATTGAGGAGGGGTGAGCAAAAGGCTAGGCTGGGAATTAACTGTCTTCTTCTCATGAGACCCACTGGAGCGGCTTCTGCCCCTCCCTGATGGATGGCCCTGTGGAACTGAGGCTGCCAGAAAAGGCTGCATGAGACTGTTTGGGACCCTTTGCACGGAGCAATCCGGGCAGTTTTTCCATCTGTTTCTAATCATTGAGCAAATGTACATAATTGGAAAATTGTAATAGGGGGCCCATAATATTCATGCTTGTCATGCTTAAAGGTCACTGATGAACTTACTGCCTTTCTGGAGAGCATGGTGATTATCACCTCTCCTTAGATAGAGCTGATGAACTCTTTTTGTGCAAAGATGTACTCAAGAGTCTCACTCAGCAGCTTGTTCTTCTTTCCAAAAATAGATGCCGTACATTTACTAAGTCTGGACTCTGTGCTTCCAAGAGAGATAAATGCTGCTGGAACCATTTGAGCCACAGTGGAGCAGCCAACATGGTCAGAACCTGCGACACATTCCTCATCTGTGACCAGGTTTTCTCTCTCAGATACAACTCCAACCACTGGCACGTCTTGCTGATTAATATACACTGTTATCCTCTGTAAACAGCCATGAATGAATCACATTTTTTCTACAATCACTAGAAACACAATGTGGAGATTTTGTGTCATCTGATTTTTGTGTGTGGTGAGGCAGGGAAACAAATTGCGTGCTCCTGAGTCTCTCTAATCAGCTCCCCTGAGTCACAATGCTCATTAGATGGAGCTGTCCCTCAGCTTCCTCCAAATTTGTTTGGGGGATAAAGCAAAGATTTTCAGCAGATGTGGTGGAAAATGCTGAAGGAGTATTTCGGTTTGACAAAGCTTTGACCAGATCTCTTCATCAAATGCAGCAAATTAAATCATACTTTGCAGGCTTGGAAAGCACTGATGGCTTTTCAATTGCATCTAGTTTGGCACAAAGGTTGCAAGTTCCATAGAGGGAGTATGATGGGTTTTATAACACTGAGTGGCTGGCCAATGAGATCTATCAACTATTTACTATCAAGAGCTAAATTTTGGACCTCTCAGAGCTTTTTTGGGGTACACGCACTAATATTTTTGTGGGCTTCATTCACTTTCCCAGGTGGCTTTCTCATCTCTCTCTCTCCTAAAGACTTTCTTGAGGAAGGCCTATTCCAAGACCAGCACTCCAAGTCTTCCAACACCTGGAAGAACATATGGAAGAAGGTTTTCCAACATTCTAGAAGTCTCAATCATCCAGGTCATGGTTGTCTGAAAGGTACTTTTCCGAAAGGACTTTCTTAGTTTTTTCCTTGAAAATATTCCACTTCTCATCCAAGAAGCTTCTTCAGTTCTGAATTTCATTTAGATGACAAGTGAAACATTTTCAAGGGAAAAAAAACAAAGAAAGTCCTGTTGCCTTTTGGAAAAGCACTATTTACTACTGTAAATAGAGATGCACATTATTACATCATTATTCCCTCAACGTTAGAAGTATTACTGACAGTTGGAGAACATTTCTGGTCCTCATACTCGCTTTGAGTACATCTGTTTGTCTTCTGTAGCAGCCTTTACAGTAACTTCCCTGGAAAAGTTTCATTTTCTGCTGCCCGGATTATTATTTTTTCACCGTTAAGCCTTGATTTGCACCATCAATTTGATCTTCCCATTTTTTCTTCCTTTAGTCTTCAGTTATGTATCTCTGAATCTGTTTCTTCAGATGCCAGCCAACTACTTTATCCCCAGCTCATCCATTATAGTTGTTTCACTGTTGCCCCTGATTCTTGGCTGCATCCTTCCAGCCATGCTTGGCTGCTCTTCTGTCCCTGACAAGGTATTCAGTGCCTTATTAGAGAAAGGAAAATAAATTCAGCACCAAGGATAGCTGCTTTGTGAGGAGTCTACTGGGAGCTAACAGAAGGCACAACATGCTTTTGTTTTCCTGTTTTAATTTGCTCAGGCAAAAAGAAAAGATTGTTCAATTTGCTAAGTTGTTCAAAGGCAATTTGTAATATAGAACTTCATAATTAGCCAGGATAATTGTCCCTATCTTCATGGATGCCCATTCTCATAAACAAAGGACACATGCTTTGAGGGAATAGACCTGTCCAAATATTCTCCTTATCCTAGCCTGAATGCCATTAAGTGTTTCTCAATAGTAGAAATGCACAGCAGGTTTAGCCAGCCTCATGCCCACTTCATGAACAACCTTGCTTCTGTTTCTTGCCTCTGAGTCAAAAACAGTGTTTCTCAGGCTTGCCCCCCTACCCCTGGAGCCCTAACCCTAACCTCTCACCAGAAGAAAATTCTTCTTTATGTCCAACTAAACTCTACTTTTTTGCCATTTAAGCATGGTATTTCTTATCCAATCTTCTGGAACAATTATGCCTTATCTTCCACACAACCATCCTTCACTTCCTTGAAGACAGGTTTCATGTTGTCTTGTCTTCTCAACACCCTCAACACCTGTGTTGGCTTTCTTCATGACTTTCTTCAAATGTGATGCTCAGAGATGGATGCACTATTCTAGGTGGCCATCGAGATTTCATGTTTGTGTTGTCCTAAGTGAATAGAGAGCAAAAGGATGGCAATCACTTGTTTTGCCTGGTTTGATGGCCATCAGAGGTGGCTGGGAAATCATGAGAAAGTCCTTTCCCCAAGTAAGGTTGGCAGCTTCTGCTGGGCTTCCCAGAACAAGATTTCAAGGCACTTTTGTGTGTAGGTGCTGCCGCCATGTTTCTCTGGGAGGCTATTATTGTTTGTCTCTAGAGCTGGGGGCATGGAAAGGGTAAATACTTTCATGTTTGGTTTTCATTGCTGATGATAAAGGCTCCCTCAAGGCACAGTGGCTAATCAGTTAGCCAAGATGTGCAGGAGACATGATAACTGTCTTCCAGTGCTTGAGAGGCTATAACAAAAAATGGGGGGGCTGACTTATTCTCTAAGGCACCAGAAGGCAAAACAAAAAGGTAATGAGTGGAAGGTTGTTAAAGAGAGTCCCAACCTGCAAGTAAGGAGAAATTTCTGACAGTGAGAACAATTAATCAATGGAATAGTTTCTCTCCAGTGGAGGTCACTGGAGATTTTCAAAAATAGATTGGACCATTTAATGGATGGTATAAGAACCCTGCCTTGAGCAGGGGGTTGGACTAGAACAGAGGTCTCCAACCTTGGCCACTTTAAGACTTGTGGACTTCAATTCCCAGAGTTGAAGTCCACAAGTCTTAAAGTGACCAAGGTTGGAGACTCCTGGACTAGAAGACCTCCAAAGTCCTTTTCAGCCAGTGGTGAAATCCAGCAGGTTATATCTGGCTCAGGTGAACCGGTAGCACTAGCAGCAGGAGGCTCCGCCCACCCACCCAGACATCATCACGTCCCATTTTTGACACTCTGTGCATGCATGGAGGAGGCATGCACAAGTGTAGCAAGCGCACACGCACGCTCACATTTCCAAACTGGTAGGGAAGGTAAGTCAATTTCACCCCTGCTTTCAGCCCTAGGATTCAGTTTGGCACAGAAGCAGAAAGGTCAGTGGTTGACTGGGCTCTGCCATTGCATTGCAAAGTGGCAATTGAATAGTTTCAGTTTCAGCAGTTCTTTCTTAAACCTCTTTTTCTTGGAGGACTAAGAATACACAAATTTGGGGTTTCTGCAGCATGACTTGCCGAGTGAAGTTAGTGTAGTCCTCATTTTGACTGGATTTATCTGGGGACACATTTAACTCTGTTTGATAATACCCCTCATTAATCCACGTTAGAGTGCTCTAGGAACAGAGCTGTAGTACTGAGCCATCTCTGACTAGGGAATTTTTTTATAGGACTATCATCCCCCACAATAATAATACTGAAATGTACAATAAAAAAATAAAAAATAATAATAATATTGAAATGTAAATAAATGAACAAACAATTTCCTGCTGAAAGAGCGCTAGGATAACAGAATTATAAGGGAACTTGGAGGTCTTCTTATCTAACCCTCTTTTCAAGCAGCAGACCTTATAGCATTCTGGGAAAATAGTTGTCTAATCTCTTCTTGAAAACCTCCAGTGATAGACCACCCACAACTTCTGGAGGCAAGCTGTTCCACTGATTAATTGTTTTCACTGTCAGGAAATTTCTCCCTTATTCTAGGTTGAATCTCCTCTTAATAAGTTTCCATCTGTTATTTCTTGTCTTGCTGTCTTTGATAAGTTTCCATCCACGACTGCCCTCAGGTGCTTTTGGAGAAGAAGTCAACCTGACTCTTCTCTTGACAGTCTCTTAAGCATTGTAAGAGAGCTATCATGTCATCCCTAATCCTTCTCTTTGTTAAGATAGACATACCTGGTTCCCTTAAAAAGTCATCCTACAGTTTAGCCTGAAGTCCCCTAATCATCTTTGTTGCTCTTCTGTGCACTGTTTCTACAGCCTCAACATTTTTTGTGACCAGAACTGGATGCAGTATTCCATGTGTGGTCTCAGTAGTGCCGTATAAGTCAGTGGCTCCCAACCTTGTGGGCACCATGGACCAGTTCCATGAAGAGCAGTTTTTCCACAGACCAAGTGGGGTCGTGATTTCATGATTCTGCATGTGCATGGCTGGAGCTAAATAAGACCACAGTGTATTTTGTCCAGTTCCAAATTAATTTTAGCTTTAAAAAGCTAAATGTACATGTTGCAAAGAGGATCAAAAGCAATAAGAACCGAATGTTTCAGAAATGACTGATGATGGAGATTAATCATACTATTGATAAAGTCGATTCTTTTCAGAACAATTTTTATAGTAATCCAAGTATAATCAAATATGAGCCAGCAGTGTACAGTAGTAACCAAAACACCAATGCGATCCTAGGCTGCATTAACAGATGGGTAGCATTAATAGAGGGGTAGAATCAAGATCACATGAAGTTCTAGTATTGCTTTATAAGGCCTTGGTAAGACCGCACTTGGAATATTGCATCCAGTTCTGGTCACCACAATATAAAAAAGATGTTGAGACTCTGGAAAGAATGCAGAGAAGAGCCACAAGACTGAATTGGGGGTTGGAGGCTAAAACAAACAAAAAATAGTTTCAGAAATTGGGTATTTCTAATCTAATGAAAAGGAGTCTAGTCTAAGAGAGACATGATATCCCCAATATTTGAGGGGCTCCTAGAAACTATTTTCCAAAGCACCAAAAGGCAAGATGAGAACAATGTATTGAAACTAACCAAGGAGATAAGGAAACTAGAACTAAGGAGTAATTTCCTAACAGTGAAAGCACCCAACCGATGGAATAGCTTGCTTTCAGAAGTTGTTTTTTCTGCAGTTTCTATATCCTCAAAACTGTAGAAATGGTGGTAGACTTTAGGATATAGGAACTGCAGAAAAAACAATTAATTAATTAATTAATTAATTAATTAATTTTGTCAAATACATATTAAATAATATATATAAGTATAAGCACGGGTTGGACACGACTTCGCAACTAACAACAACCATAAGCATCAAATGAATAAATAAAAATGAATAAAATTAAAGGGAACATTAGGACAGGAACGGTAGGCACGCTGGTGCTCTTATGCATGCCCCTTACAGCCCTCTCTTAGGAATGGGGTGAGGTCAATGGTAGACAGTCTTAGGTTAAAGTTTTGGGGGTTTTGGGATGAGACCACAGAGTCTGGTAGTGCATTCCAGGCATTAACAACTCTGTTACTGAAGTCATATTTTCTGCAATCAAGATTGGAGCAGTTCACTTTAAATTTGAATCTATTGTGTGCTCGTGTATTGTTGTGGTTGAAGCTGAAGTAGTCATTGACAGGAAGGACATAGTAGCAGATGATTTTATGAGCTATGCTCAGGTCATACCAAAGGTGGCATAAGGTATTTTGTTGTGAGCAGAGGAGTGGAGGACTCTTCTTCACAATTTTTTTTTTGTCACAACATTATATACAAGCACATACATTGAAAGGAAACAATAGGACAGGAACGGTAGGTACTGTTGTGCACTTATGCACACTCCTTATAGTCCTCTTAGAAATGGGGTGAGGTCAATTGCTAACAACCTGCCTTCGATTGATGACCTGTATACTGCACGAGTCAAAAGGAGGGCTGTGAAGATATTTACAGACCCCTCACATCCTGGACATAAACTGTTTCAACTCCTACCCTCAAAACGATGCTACAGAGCACTGCACACCAGAACAACTAGACACAAGAACAGTTTTTTCCCAAACGCCATCACTCTGCTAAACAAATAATTCCCTCAACATTGTCAAACTGTTTACTAAATCTGCACTACTATTAATCTTCTCATCGTTCCCATCACCCGTCTCCTTCCACTTATGACTGTATGACTGTAACTTTGTTGCTTGTATCCTTACGATTTATATTGATACTGATTGTTTCCTGATTGCTTATTTGTACCCTATGACTATCATTAAGTGTTGTACCTTAGAATTCTTGACGAAGGTATCTTTTCTTTTATGTACACTGAGAGCATATGCACCAAGACAAATTCCTTGTGTGTCCAATCACACTTGGCCAATAAAAAATTCTATTCTATTCTATTCTTAGGTTCACATCACGGGTCTAAGATCTCCTGCTCAAGTGGGGGGTTGGACTAGAAGACCACCAAGGTCCCTTCCAACTCTATTATTCTATGTTCTATAGTCTAATTTGTTAATTAAAAAGCTCCATTAATCCAGATTCTCCACCAGAATCTCCAAGGACCTGGATAGCCACTCGCAAGCTTGAAAAAAAGGCATTTCAAGTATTTAAAAAAGGCCATTTACTACGTTCATTTCATCTGCAAATAAAAGATTGCTTGTTGCAGCTGGGAAAACTGCATTCTTAACACTGAAGGAAATCTATGCCATACTGAAGAAACGAAGAGGCTGAAACCAGAATGAATGTCTAATCTCCTCCTTTTTTCTATGTGGAATTAAAGCTACTTTACACTGAAGGTATTGGCACCTCTTCTTCTCGTTAATTGCTTTTCCTTGCCTCATACTTTGCTTATTTATTGTTTTCACTGTTTCGTTTTGCCATTCAAACTCACAATATCTGCCACTTTTGATTATACAGACTTTTCAGGAGGAAACAATAACAAGCATTTATGCTCCTTCCTGCTTCATATGAAAAGACCAGGGTAATCATGACTAAGCAAAAGAATTCATAAGTGAGAAAATGAAATATTCAACTGAGCCTACTTGATTCCACTCAATGAAACATTTACTTGGTTTAAAAGAACACTATATAGAAGCAGGTTAAAGTTAGTGATAACCTTCATTACAGCAACAATGCAAAATCATTATTTGTTAAACAAACCATCATCTATATTTACTATTTTATATAGCCTCTTTTACTTCCTGGGAGATGACTTTGGAGTCCAGTCCCCCCGCCCACACACATACAAACACAGCACATTACAAATTTCACTGCTAACGAATAAGCCAACCATTAGCTCTCATGCCTTTGCTTCTTCTTATGAACCTGATCCCTTGGTAGTCCTATCCTAAATTCTTCCTCCAGCATATACATACACTCATGCCAGGCTGAGTCTGTTAGTCCAAGAGCCACAAATTAGAGGCAGAACCTAGTAAGGTGCTTGTGGACTTTACCTGGAGTGAGAGCAGATTGTCACATCAGAAGGGGGCACTCTCGTGTAAACTGCAGGGGGCGGCAAACTACACATGCTTCTGGCTCTGCCACTAATCCTGCCCTATCTGTTACAGCAGGGATCTCCAAACCCCTGGGCCACAAGCCAGGACCACTCCATAGCCTGTTAGGACCATGCAAATGAGCCATGGTATGTGCATGTGCAATTGCATGTGCAGGATCTGGGTAGCATGTAAAACAATTCCCACCCCACCCCCAATCCATGGAAAAATTGTCTTCCACAAAACCGGTCCCTGGTGCCAAAAGAGTTGGGGATCGCTGTGTTTCAGTATATTATTAATAATAGCCATGTGCAGCTCTCTCCCATTGAATGAAGTCCCCTAATCATCTTTGTTGCTCTTCTGTGCACTGTTTCTACAGCCTCAACATTTTTTGTGACCAGAACTGGATGCAGTATTCCATGTGTGGTCTCAGTAGTGCCGTATAAGTCAGTGGCTCCCAACCTTGTGGGCACCATGGACCAGTTCCATGAAGAGCAGTTTTTCCACAGACCAAGTGGGGTCGTGATTTCATGATTCTGCATGTGCATGGCTGGAGTTTTGCTTGTTTGAGCAGACCAGTTCCTGGCAGGCTGTGGACTGGTGCTGGTCCATGGACTGGGGGTTAAGGACCCTTAGTATAAGACCACACTTAGTGTATTTTGTCATGTGCAGCTCTCTCCCATTGAATGAATCAATCTGATCATTGCTTAATTTGAATCATTGATTTTATTTGAGTTAATCTGGAAAAATCATCAAATTAATTTGAGGTTCTCTGGTTTAATTCAACTTGGAATCCAATCAAACCAGTTTCAAATCAGATCTAGGAATCAAAGTTTTACATGGGTGGATTAAATGGTGAGTTGGATTAAATGGTTGAATGAGTAGAAGTCATAGGAACTTTGAGGGAGAGCAACCATATTAAAATTCACCATAATGCAACCGTGGGTAAATCAACTCAGTCTAGTAGACTTTTCATTTTCATTTCTTTCTCTTCCCTTCTTTTTTGAGGAATATTCCCCCCATCCATTTTTTTATCACTGTCAATCCCAGTGTAATTGTCTATCTTTTTATCTTCAATTGTTTTGCCTTCAACATCATGTTCTTGCTTCTCATTTGTATTCTCATTTTCCTTTTTTTTATATTCTAACTAGGCTTCTGCTTCTTTATTACCCTTAAATGCTTCCCACACCTTCTTAAACATCTCCATTAGTTCCTCATACTCCCAATATTCCATATTGTCAATTCAATTTTTTTAAATTTTAGTTTATGTGTAATTCAAATTCAAATCCATGTAGTATCGCTCTTTTCTTTTTTGTTTCCAAATAACATCCGGTTTTAGTCCATTCCAATTTAAGGCTTTGTTCTTTTTCACCTCTTTTCAAAGTCAGAACCCAGCTGTTTAAACAAATACTCCTTAATATTTCTTACGGTAATCAAAGCAGTCATTGTAGTACTTTCTTTCCACTAGCAGATGCCTGTCTCCAATCCACAAATCCCAAGGCAGCCAAGTAGCACATTTAAATCCATATAAAAAGTACTTTCTTTTCTTTTTGTTGTTAAAAAGTGATTTGTCTTGGTTTTCTTTTTTCTGTATTGTTTTTATTTCTCAAAATCCAGTTTTAAGTTCAAATTTTCTTTTTTGGGCTTTAGTCCTTTAACTTCCTCTTTGTTCTTCTCCTCCAGTTAACATTCCCAAGTGCCAATTAGCCACTTATTTCACTCCGGGACCTCTTTTAAACCTTTAGAAAGTTTCTTTTTACCTGTGAGTTAGCCAATCACTCACCTGGTAGCAATACTCCATTCAAACATCACTTGAATGTTAAATGTTTTAATGACCGCCACCCCCACCATTGGATCAAAGAGCTGCCTCTGACCCTTCGAGTGACTTGCCTGTTCCTCTTGGTCATCTGAGGTGCCTTTCTTTCTTCACTGTCCCTCCAAGATGATTCCAGTCTGAAGACCCCCCCAGTAGCGGTTTGTCTGGCTGGATTTTTTCAAGGCTCATCAGAGCCTGCTATTTCCCAGCCAGTCTCGCTGTGATGCTTCCAGTTCCGGTCTTTGTTCATTCTGAGCTTTTGGTTTCCTGATTCATCTTTGCATGTTCTGGCTATCTGCTGATCATCAGCCTTACTTATGTTCCCTCTGTCTATTTTTTATACTTATGTGTTTTGTCTTTCAGTTTATCAGAGAGATCTTTGTGCAACCATGCTGGTTTCTTCTTGGATTTCTTGTTTTTCTTTTTCAGTTGTATTGTGTAAGACTGGGCTTTTATGATAATATTTTCATAGTTTCCCACACTTCTGAGTTGTTTTCCCATTTAGGCTCTCTCTGAGTTTGTTAAAATCAGCTCTTTTCAAGTTTAAGACACGGGTTGGATTTTATTCTATTACTTATGTTTCCATTATATTGAATTCCAGTATTGTGTGGTCACTCTTGCCCAAGGTTCCGGCAACTTCAATTCCCTCTATCACTTCTTCTCTATTAGTAAGAATTAGGTCCACTATAGTTTTCCCTCTAGTTTCCTTCTCTACCTTTTGGATGACAAAGTTGCCAACTAAGTTGGTTAGGAATCTCTTTGATCTCCCACTTGTTGCAGAGTTTGTCTCCCAGTTGATATCAAGATAGTTAGAGTCTCCCATGACTGCTGTGGTATGTTTTCTACATACATTTGTTAATTGATTAGCATACAGTTCATCTCTTTCTTCTGCTTGGTTGGGTGGTCTGTAATATATGCCTATAGTAATGTCATTTTTTTTCCTTTTATATTGATATGGATTTTAGGAGATTTTCCTCCTTGGCTTTGTGTATTTCTGTAGAGATGTAGTGATCTTTTAACTATAATGCAACAACATCTCCTCTTTTGTTAGGTCTGTTTCTTTTGAATAGTTTGCGTCCTTTTATCATTGCATTCCAGTCATGAGTTTCATCCCATCAAGTTTCAGTAATGGCAACTACATCATATCTGCCTTCATGTACTTCAGGTTCATCCTGTTTGTTGCCTGAAGTTTGAGCATTTGTGTATAGGCATTTGAATTCTTTATGGGTTTTGGGTATGTTTCTTATATCTCCTACTTTGTAACTGGGATTTCTATCCTTTCTATCGTTCTCTACTTCTTTATGTTTTCTTTTTTATTTCTTTCTCTTCCCTTCTTTTTTGAGGAATATTCCCCCCATCCATTTTTTTATCACTGTCAATCCCAGTGTAATTGTCTATCTTTTTATCTTCAATTGTTTTGCCTTCAACATCATGTTCTTGCTTCTCATTTGTATTCTCATTTTCCTTTTTTTTATATTCTAACTAGGCTTCTGCTTCTTTATTACCCTTAAATGCTTCCCACACCTTCTTAAACATCTCCATTAGTTCCTCATACTCCCAATATTCCATATTGTCAATTCAATTTTTTTTAATTTTAGTTTATGTGTAATTCAAATTCAAATCCATGTAGTATCGCTCTTTTCTTTTTTGTTTCCAAATAATATCCGGTTTTAGTCCATTCCAATTTAAGGCTTTGTTCTTTTTCACCTCTTTTCAAAGTCAGAACCCAGCTGTTTAAACAAATACTCCTTAATATTTCTTACGGTAATCAAAGCAGTCATTGTAGTACTTTCTTTCCACTAGCAGATGCCTGTCTCCAATCCACAAATCCCAAGGCAGCCAAGTAGCACATTTAAATCCATATAAAAAGTACTTTCTTTTCTTTTTGTTGTTAAAAAGTGATTTGTCTTGGTTTTCTTTTTTCTGTATTGTTTTTATTTCTCAAAATCCAGTTTTAAGTTCAAGTTTTCTTTTTTGGGCTTTAGTCCTTTAACTTCCTCTTTGTTCTTCTCCTCCAGTTAACATTCCCAAGTGCCAATTAGCCACTTATTTCACTCCGGGACCTCTTTTAAACCTTTAGAAAGTTTCTTTTTACCTGTGAGTTAGCCAATCACTCACCTGGTAGCAATACTCCATTCAAACATCACTTGAATGTTAAATGTTTTAATGACCGCCACCCCCACCATTGGATCAAAGAGCTGCCTCTGACCCTTCGAGTGACTTGCCTGTTCCTCTTGGTCATCTGAGGTGCCTTTCTTTCTTCACTGTCCCTCCAAGATGATTCCAGTCTGAAGACCCCCCCAGTAGCGGTTTGTCTGGCTGGATTTTTTCAAGGCTCATCAGAGCCTGCTATTTCCCAGCCAGTCTCGCTGTCTTTGTTCATTCTGAGCTTTTGGTTTCCTGATTCATCTTTGCATGTTCTGGCTATCTGCTGATCATCAGCCTTACTTATGTTCCCTCTGTCTATTTTTTATACTTATGTGTTTTGTCTTTCAGTTTATCAGAGAGATCTTTGTGCAACCATGCTGGTTTCTTCTTGGATTTCTTGTTTTTCTTTTTCAGTTGTATTGTGTAAGACTGGGCTTTTATGATAATATTTTCATAGTTTCCCACACTTCTGAGTTGTTTTCCCATTTAGGCTCTCTCTGAGTTTGTTAAAATCAGCTCTTTTCAAGTTTAAGACACGGGTTGGATTTTATTCTATTACTTATATTTCCATTATATTGAATTCCAGTATTGTGTGGTCACTCCTGCGCAAGGTTCCGGCAACTTCAATTCCCTCTATCACTTCTTCTCTATTAGTAAGAATTAGGTCCACTATAGTTTTCCCTCTAGTTTCCTTCTCTACCTTTTGGATGACAAAGTTGCCAACTAAGTTGGTTAGGAATCTCTTTGATCTCCCACTTGTTGCAGAGTTTGTCTCCCAGTTGATATCAAGATAGTTAGAGTCTCCCATTACTGCTGTGGTATGTTTTCTACATACATTTGTTAATTGATTAGCATACAGTTCATCTCTTTCTTCTGCTTGGTTGGGTGGTCTGTAATATATGCCTATAGTAATGTCATTTTTTTCCCTTTTATATTGATATGGATTTTAGGAGATTTTCCTCCTTGGCTTTGTGTATTTCTGTAGAGATGTAGTGATCTTTTAACTATAATGCAACACCATCTCCTCTTTTGTTAGGTCTGTTTCTTTTGAATAGTTTGCGTCCTTTTATCATTGCATTCCAGTCATGAGTTTCATCCCATCAAGTTTCAGTAATGGCAACTACATCATATCTGCCTTCATGTACTTCAGGTTCATCCTGTTTGTTGCCTGAAGTTTGAGCATTTGTGTATAGGCATTTGAATTCTTTATGGGTTTTGGGTATGTTTCTTATATCTCCTACTTTGTAACTGGGATTTCTATCCTTTCTATCGTTCTCTACTTCTTTATGTTCTTCTTTTTTTATTTCTTTTTTCTCTTTACTCCCTTCCTCCTTATGCGATTAGTTATCTTGTGGTTTTTGCTTGGAATTTCAAAAGGTTATGAAGATGCCCCCCCCCCAATTTTAATTTAAAGCTCTTTTGATAAGATGAGCCAGTTGTTTCCACAGGTGGCCCTCCTGAGCTCAATTTTTGCTGGCATAGGTACCACAGGCTGGTCCTTTGCTGTTTCCAGGGTGACCCTGCAGACCAGATCCATCCCATGGGCCTTGAGTTTGACACCCCTATTCTAGAATAAATACCAGGTCATCTGTGAATGCCTGTAATTTATATTTTCCTTTTTTTTTATTTCCCTAAATTTTATTTCTGTATTTTGTCTAATATTTAGTATTTAGCACTTCCAACATCAATATAAATACTAGAGGGGACAATGGGCATCCTTGCCTTATGCTTTTGTTAATACTGAAGTTCTCTGTAATGTCCCCATTTATAATCACCTTTGCAGTCTGTTTGGAGTATATTGCCTTAATCGTATTGGTAAATCTTTCACAAAATCCATATATTTTAATTGTAATAACATGAATTGCCAACTTATATCGTCAAATGCTTTCTGCACATCTAAAAAGATCAGTGCCATTTGTTTTTCAGAATGAGCTTCATAATTCTACAACATGTTCAAGATGACTCTCATATTATTTTTAATTTGTCTCTTAGGTAAGAATCCATTCTGATCTAAATGTATACATTCATTCAAAAATCTTTTAAATCTCTCTGCTATTATTGAGGCATATATTTTGTAATCAACATTTAATAATGATATTGGCCCAAGGGTGAAATGCTCCCGGTTCGGACTGGATCACCTCATCTGGTAGCAATGGTGGTGGGTGGTTTGGAGAACTGGTAGCAAAAATCCCTGGCCCTCCCCAGTGCCCCAGCTGAAGTGCACGATCATCAGAGGTTCTTTTTTTTAACTTTTAAAAGCATTTTTTCTTCGGGCAAAAAATGTTTTTAAAAAAAGCCTTTAAAAAAAGCCTTTGATGATCGAGCAGCTCAGCTGGGATTGTCAGAACCTTTTAAAGGCTTTTTTTTAATAACCTCTTCAGCTGAAGAGGTTGTAAAAAAAAAAGCTTTTAAAAAGCTCCTCTGGTGATCCCAGCTGAGTTGCCTGATTGCCAGAACCTTTAAAAAGCATGTTTTCTACAAGCTCTTTGGCCGAATCTGAATCTGCCTGCCTGCAATCCATTTTATCGGTGAGCAACTCAGTCTGCCTGCCTTCAATTGGGTAAGTACCTGGAAGGGGCGGGGAGCTTTAAAAAATAGTTAATTGGGGTTTTTTAAGGAGTTTTTTTTTAAGACAGCAATTTAAAGTTAAAGAAGTTTTAAATTTAGCTGCTTTTATCTAAAAAATATAAATAAAATAAAATAAAATATTTGTGCAGCTTTGTTAGATTTGGTATGTTTCTGTAGTGTTTCACTCTAACTACACAAACACACAAAATCTCACAATGCTGTATGTGGCATTTTGTGTATGAGAGAATCAGTTGTGTTGTGTTGTGTTTTGTGTGTGTGTAAAGTGTGAAAGTTGGGTTTTGGGCTTTTTGTGGCTGTGTGAGGTTTCTGTTTGTTGCAGGGGCCATTTTGGGTGAGGTGCAGCTGTTTTTACTTTGTGTGTGAGTCAGTTGTGTTGTGTTGTGTGTGTGTAAAGTGTAAAAGTTGGTTTTTGGTACCTCTTATTGTTTTGTATATTTTATTATTTTTATTATTTATTGTTATTGGCCATGCTCACCCGTCATCTGACCACTAAGCCATGCCCACCAATTAAGCCACAGCCACTAAACTGGTAGGAAAATTTTTTAGATTTCACCCCTGTATTGGCCTATAATTTTTGATGTGTATTAAGTCTGAATCTTCTTTCTGTATAAAAGTATTTTTTTTAAATTTACATTTATATCCCGCCCTTCTCCGAAGACTCAGGGCGGCTTACAGTGTGTAAGGCAATAGTCTCATTCTATTTGTATATTTACAAAGTCAACTTATTGCCCCCCCAAAAAAAAATCTGGGTCCTCATTTTACCTACCTTATAAAGGATGGAAGGCTGAGTCAACCTTGGGCCTGGTGGGATTCGAGCCTGCAGTAATTTAATACTGCTGTGTTTTAATAACAGGCTATCTTACAGCCTGAGCCACCACGGTAATATTTGCTTCTGTCCAAGAATTTGGTATCTTAGTTTCTAACAATACTTCATTATAAACTTCCAATATTGACAGTCCTAGAGAGTCTTGTAGATACTTATAGAATTCTGCCGTTAGCCCAGCTGGTCCTGGTGTTTTATTATTCTTTTGTCTCTTGATCACCTCTGTTAATTCCATCATCATTATTCTTTCATTTAATATAACTTTCAGTGTTTCAGGCACATTAGGTAATTCAGCTTTTTCCAAAAATTGTTTTATTTTATCTTCTGAATTTTCTTCCTGATCATACAGATTTTCATTAAAATCCTGAATTTTCTTTTTATTTTCATTTTGGTAATGAAGAATTCCCTTCTCATCTACCAATCTATGTATCAATTTCTTTTCTTTCTCCTTTTTAATTTATATGCTAGCCATCTTCCTGGTTTATTAGCATTTTCAAAGAAGTTTTGTTTTACACTTTTAATTTTTGTGCCAATTCTTCTTTTTTGATTAGAATCAATTTGTATTTTATTAGTTCCATTTGATTTGGTGTATCAGCTTCCATTTCCATTTGGCATATCAGCTTCCCCAATACCTGGATGAAACTGTCTATCTAGACCCGTTCCAGTCCAGCTTCAGACCTGGATACAGCACTGAGACGACTTTGGTCGCATTGGTGGATGACCTCTGGAGGGCTCGGGACAGGGGATGTTCCTCTGTCCTGGTTCTTTTAGATCTCTCGGCGGCTTTTGAAACCATTGACCATGGTATCCTGCTGCGGTGGTTGGAGGGATTGGGGGCGGGGGGCACCGTTTATCGGTGGTTCTCCTCCTATCTCTCTGATCGTTCACAGATGGTGTTGGCAGAGGGGCAGAGATTGACCTCAAGGTGCCTCACTTGTGGGGTGCCTCAGGGGTCAGTTCTCTCGCCTCTCCTGTTCAACATCTACATGAAGCCACTGGGAGAGGTTATTCGTGGTTTTGGAGTGGAATATCATCTCTACGCTGATGATACTCAGCTGTACATTTCCACTCCGAACCACCCCAACAAAGCCATCGAGGTGATGATCCGGTGTCTTGAGGCCGTGCGGGTCTGGATGTGGAGGAACAGGCTCCAGCTCAACCCCTCCAAGACAGAGTGGCTATGTGTTCCGGCATCCCAGTACAGTCAGCTTACGCCTTCGCTGATTGTTGAGGGTGAAGTATTGGCCCCCAGGGGGAGAGTGCACAACTTAGGCATTCTCCTGGACGACTGGCTGTCTTTAGAAGAACATTTGACGGCCGTCACCAGGGGAGCATTTTATCAGGTTTGCCTGATTCGCCAGTTGCACCCTTTCCTTGACCGGGACTCCTTACACACGGTCACTCATGCCCTCGTCACTTCCCGCCTGGACTATTGCAATGCTGTCTACATGGGGCTCCCCTTGAAGAGCACCAGGAGGCTCCAGCTAGTCCAGAATGCGGCTGCGCGGGTGATAGAGGGAGCACCGCATTGCTCCCATATAACACCTATCCTGCGCGGCCTGCACTGGCTGCCAGTAGCCTTCCGGGTGCACTTCAAGGTGTTAGTGACCACCTTTAAAGCACTCCATGGCTTAGGACCGGGATATTTACGAGACCACCTTCTGCCACCTATAGCCTCCCAACGACCTGTGCGCTCCCACAGAGTGGGCCTTCTCAGGGTGCCGTCGACCAAACAGTGTCGGTTGGTGGCCCCCAGGGGAAGAGCCTTCTCTGTGGCAGCACCGGCCCTTTGGAATTAGTTGCCTCCGGGTTTACGCCAACTTCCCGACCTCCGGACCTTCAAGCGGGAACTGAAGACTTTATTATTTCATCAGGCGGGACTAGCCTAAGTGTATTTTAAGTGTATTTTAATTGTAATTTTAAGGGGTTTTAAGTCAGTCTATGACCGTTTTAGTTGATTGCCTTGTTAAATATTTGTTTTTAAATTCTTTTTAAATTTTTTATTTATTCGCTGTATTTTAAGATGGCTGTACACCGCCCTGAGTCCTTCGGGAGAAGGGAGGTATACAAATTAAATTATAAATAAATAAATTATAAATTTTTAGATTCTTTTTTGTGGTTCTTGCTGTAATTTTAATTCTAGTATTTTGTGTTCTTTTTCTAGTGTCTTTTGATATTGTTTCTTTTTCTAGTTTTTCCTTCCTATATAAGTCATGGCTAGTCCCCAGAAATACATCTTAGCTGTATATCAAACACTTTGCAATGAGGTCTCTTCTTTTCTATTCTCTTTAAAAAAAGAAATCTATTTCTTTTTCCATTGTTTATGTAAACTCGTTGTTCTTCAATATGGATTGATTCTACATTCATGTCAGTTTTTTCTTTTGTCCTTTCCACCGGGGTGAAATCTAAAAATTTTCCCTACCAGTTTTGTGGATGTGGCTTAATTGGTAGGCGTGGCCAATAAGCGGGAGGCCCTATGCACGGTCACTCACGTTCTCGTGACGTCTCGCCTGGATTACTGCAACGCTCTCTACATGGGGCTTCCCTTGAAGGGCATCCGGAGGCTACAGTTAGTCCAGAATGCAGCTGCGCGGGTGATAGAGGGAGCACCGCATTGCTCCCATATAACACCTATCCTGCGCAGCCTGCACTGGCTGCCGGTAGCCTTCCGGGTGCACTTCAAGGTGTTAGTGACCACCTTTAAAGCGCTCCATGGCTTAGGACCGGGATATTTACGAGACTGCCTTCTGCCACCTATAGCCTCCCAACGACCTGTGCACTCCCACAGAGTAGGCCTTCTCAGGGTACCGTCGACCAAACAATGTCAGTCGGCGGCCCCCAGGGGGAAAGCCTTCTCTGTGGCAGCACCGGCCCTTTGGAATGAGTTGCCTCCGGGTTTACACCAACTCCCCGACCTCCGGACCTTCAAGCGGGAACTGAAGACTTTATTTCATCAGGCGGGACTAGCCTAAGTGTATTTTAAGTCTATTTTAAGTGTATTTTAAGTGTATTTTAATATTTATATTTCTATTTTTAATAATTGGGCATTAGAATAAGTTTTTTAATGATTATTTTAATTTGTATATTGATGTTTTTACATGCCTGTAAACCGCCCTGAGTCCTTTGGGAGATAGGGCGGTATATAAGTTTGAATAATAAATAAATAAATAAATAAATAAATAACAATAAATAATAAAAATAATAAAGTACAGTTTGGCAGGCATGCCATCAAATGTTGCTCTGAAGCGGGGTGGCATTGGCCTCACAGTTGGAATGGGCCCAGCAATGGGCAGTTGAGCTGGAACCTGTGGTGGAGCTGCTGCTGGTTGCTGGGAGGCCCTCTGCTGAGGGAGAGGGGCCGGCGGCTGAGCTGCTTTTTGGGCTGCAGAGAGGGGGGGAACTCCAGCTGGTGGATGGATTAGTGCTAGGATCATTGGGCCATACTAGGGCCAGGGGGATCCCTGGAACATTGGAGCAGATGATGCTGGATACCACTGGCACTGGACCCACCCCTGGCTGGGATAGACTCCCCAGCCTGGGGGGATGCATTCAGCAGGGGGTAGCACAAAGGCAGGCAGGTGAGGGAGGCCAGCAGGGGGGGGGGTTTACATTCCCTATGTCGGCTGCGTCTGATGTCTCCCAGCTGCTGATTGGCACAGGGAAGCTGACTGGCCAGGTAGGGAGGTTCCTGCACCCCGCTAATTCCTCCACCTGGTCCTGGGTGGGGGAAGGTGAACATAGGCTGCCCTAAGCTCCATCTCACTTGAGGAAGTTGGGAGGGGGGTGAGTAACTTCCCACTTCCATCAGTTCAAAACATTCAGGGAGCGCAGTCAATGATTGGTTTCACAATGGGGGCAACAGGTTCCAGTCCCAGGAATCTCTGGATCCCACAGCTGTCCCCTTTCTCTACTCTGGCTCATGGGCTGATTTTGCTGGGCTGAGAGCGGCATAATATCTAGGCGGTCTCTTCTCTGGTCCCCTTTCTGGAGTTGGATCAGACTGGCAACTTTTCCAGGAATCCGATCCCTTGGGCTGAGTGCCTAGCCTTCGGGCCTCCTCTGCAGCCTGAATGGAATGCACCATTTCTTCAGAAGGAGAAAATAGGGTGTAGATAAATCCTTGAGTATCTGTCCCCATGGCCCCCTCTGTGATCTCTTCTTTCTCCTCCATCTTCACTGAGTCTTCGCACCACCCAAGGGTTCGATAGATGCTGGGACTCAGCACCCCTGACAGCCCCCTTTATGCCATTATGCTTTAAGTTAGATTCGGGATAATGTCAGCATTTCAGAAAAACTCCCAACTCCAAGTAAAAACTCTGAAGCAAGCATCTTTCAAAGTTCTATTTACTAGGATAGGTAAACTGGCACATTTGGGAAAACATGAATCTGAGAGGTTTGGGTTTTCCCTCAGTAAATCCAACCCCCCAAAACCATTCCCTGACTCCACAGTTGATCACATGCTCCAATTGCCTACCATCCCATCTTGAGACAGCACTCCAACCACTCCTTCTCCAGATGCAGGTTCAGCCTGACCTTGACTAATAGGAAGAATGCTATTATGTCTAGAGACAACCCCTCTACTAAATCCCCCTTCCTACTTTCCCACACATGAGAAATTGGCAGCACGGAAGCTTCTGGCCTAATATGGCTTCCAAAGCTGACAATTTTCACAGTCCATTTCTATAATTTTCTTATGGAGTTTTTCATAAAATTCTTATTTATTATTTGGTGCATATATCTGTTTGTGGTTTATCATTACCTCCACCATCAAAATTCTCCCATCTTCATCTGTATACATTTGTTTGCCATTTGTTGTCTCTTTAATATATAAAACCACCCCTCTTTTCTTTTGTTGTGCTAATGAAAAATCAAGTTTCCCAATTTTAGGTATTCCAAGAATTTGTTGTTTTCTAATGTGAAATTAAATCTAATTTTACTTTTTGTAATTTAGTAAAAGTTCTTTTCCTTTTCATAGGCGAATTCAATCCATTTATGTTAATTGACAGTAACTTCAGTTCTTCCATTATTTCAGTTATAAATAAGTCTTGTCATTCTAGTTGAACTTATTTCTCTTTGTTCCTTTGCTCCTGCTCCTTCTCATTCTGTTCGTTCTTTTTTTTTCAGTTTCACTTTGTTCTTGCTGTTTATTTCCCCCTCCTGTTAATTCCACTTGTCCTTTACTTTCTATTTCCTCTCTTCTCTCTTGTTCCTCATATGGACTGAACTGGTGATCATAAAAATCATATGCTTTATCTAAAGAGTCTAATCTATATCTTTTACTATTCCAAATGACTAGTATTCCCTCAGGTGTCAGCTGTCCTGTCAGAAATTGATACCACTTTTGTAGGTCTCTTATTCTTCTTGGTATCTGTTTCAGGACCACAATTTCTTTCCTTTGTAGTTCAGTTGTTCCTCTCTTGCTTTTTTAAGTATTTCAGCTCTTATCATATTTTTAACAAACCTCACATGTACTTCTCTTGGGAGTTTATTCCTTTTCACATAGCTTGTATCTATTCTAAAGGCTTCATCCATCTCGACCTGCATCTCCTGCTTATTTATCTCCAGAGCATCTGCCAGGAATTCTGCCATCATATCAGTGAGATCTTCCCCTTTTTCTTCTTCAATGTTCTGGAAGTGCAAGATCTATTTCACAGACAAAAGCCAGGAAAAGCTCCAGGCCCAGACAAGATAACTCCTTCTTGCTTAAAAGTCTGTGCTGACTAATTGGCCCCCATCTTCACCTGTATCTTCAGTTAATCGCTAGAGATGTGCTATGTTCCTTCTTGCTTCAAACGCTCTACTATCATCCCAGTGCCGAAGAAGCCCACCATCAAGGAACTGAATGACTACAGACCAGTTGCTCTAACATCTGTAGTCTGGTTTATTTGTAGTTTTCCTTTAACAACCAACATATATTGTGGACAGTGTAATGACTGGGTCAATACATTTTTCACACAATGCTAACGATAATAATACAATTACATATACATGGTTTTTATCTTTCAACTTCCAACCTTAATATGCTCATTATAATTATAATATATTCTTTTATGTATCCATGTTAATGCTATTTTCCCAATTTGTACTTATTCTCCCCCCCACACTTGTTGGGGTTCTTCCATATTCACCTCTTTATCTTTAAACAGTACTATTCTCTCTTTTTGTTTCTTTATCACTTTCTCAAAAAATATATTTAAACATCAATTACATTTCTTCATACAATGTGTTTGTTGACCCCTGTTAAATCACTAATATTTTAATACTTTAAATATTACTCGTTCCACCATATTTCCAATATTTTAGTTTTCTATAAACATCAATAAAACCAATTATTAATGAAATGTAATCAGTCCCGGGATTATATCTCTAAATCCCCTGAATTTGTAGTCTGTAAAAGCTATACATTTCAGTATATTTTTTGCACACTGTTAATCATAATAATACATTTAAATATACCTCATAGTCTTCCACCTCATAATCTTAGTATATTTGTGGTTATAATAACTTCTATTATATATCTGTATATGTGTTACTATTTTCCCAATTTATATTTTCTACTTCTTTCTATTAGTCTATATATATAAACGTGAAAACCACTCATGCTGTAATCATGAAATCACCAGAACCGTAAAGCCTACAAACTTGAAATTTGCCATGTGTGTTCCTCTTGGCTTCTAGGTGCTCACTAAGAAAGGATTTTTCAAAATGACCATCAGAGCATTAGTATTTCCTATATTATGATTAACATGCTCTGATGCTAAGGAGTTCTACTTCCCGTACACACACCTGAAAAGAAATCTGTTCCAAATGCAAAACACAAGCAGAGGACAGGAGTTTCACTTTCAGTTTTACTTTCACAGCAGCAACCAGGGGGTAGGATAGAGGTGGCTTCTGTGGGGCAAACCTGAGGGAGAGAAGGGGGTAGGATAGGAGAAGCCTCTGTGGAGCAAGCCTGAGGGAGAGAAGGGGAGAGGAGAGGAGAGGCCTATCATAACTACTCATTAATTTTCAAGCTATAAGTGTCGATCACATAGTTTCATAGCAAAGTATCGTGCAATCACATAGTTTCATAGCAAAGAACAGGTATCCAACTAGTTTTTAATACAGTCACAATATTACAAGATGTTAAGTCTCTATCCATCATCTCTCAGCCTTTTTAGAATTACATCATTTATTGGTTTTTTTGGTGATTCTTTTATATTTCTCTCTTGGCATATTTCTTTCTAACATTTTTTCTTTGTTCTATTGTAAGCTTTTAAGGAATTATCTATTTGATTCTTAGTATTTATTGTTACTATATTTTCAATGTTTTTGTTTTCTTGTAAACTTATTTTGATTTGTCTCCTCCACCAATCCTTTTAATTTCTCATTTGTCTTCTGAATATTATGTTCAGCTTTTCCCACCATTTGTTGAAGTTCTTCTACACTTACATCTTTATCTTTGAACAATCCCATCTCCTTATGATTCTTTGTCACATTTTCGTAAAAACTTTTAACCATTACTAACATTTCTTCATAAAGCATTATTGTCTCCTGCTGAGTCATTTTGTACCAAATTAATATACTAAAAATTACTCAATATTTCTCTAATATTCCAGTTTCCCAGTATCTAAAAACTCCCAAAAAGTCAATTAATAAAATTTAGTCAATCCCAGAATTATTGCTCCAAGTCCCCTAGCTTTCTAGTCCTTAAAAGCTATAAATTTATACTTTAAAATCTTTATGGTTTCCAGTTTACACCTTCCGAATTGTCCAAATTTTAAAATCTTATTTGTCTTTTCTTCTTTTCTTCTTTTTCTCTTTTCCCCCCTTTTCTCCCCCCCTCCTTTTTATGACTTTTCTTCTTTTGCCTTGTAGGATGATTTATTGAGTGATGTTAGTAAATCAAATCGAGCTTGGTTCACCAGGTTTCCTTAAATCTATCAAAGCCATCTTTCAATGAACAGTTTCAATAAAGTTTTAACATTTATAGTTCAGTTTGCCTTAAAAATCTTCAAGCAGCTCAAAAGATATTTTCAATCATCCAAATTGCCTACTATGTCAAGGTCAAATAGCCTTCCAGGTGTTGTTTGCTTTTTCTCCTTTCATCACTTTCACTCAAATTTCCCATGTTGCAGTAATCTTCTTCCTCCAGTAGATGGCTCCCTTGCTCCCAATTCCAGTGTTCAACAGAGTATAAAAGTCAAAACAGCTGACTGTCAACCATTGGAGGGGTTAAAGATAGAGTTTAGAAAAGTAATTTCTCCCAATAATCACTTTTCACAATGTTGTTTGACTTTTCCAGGTTTTCTGTGTTTTAAAACATCCTTTATGTCAGCCCTGGAAGCTATCTTTTACTCTGGATTTTCAGGGCTGCCACATTAAATGCTGTGGGAAACTGGGAGGTGGGATTGTATGGAGTTGGGGAGATATCTAGCCATAACAACATTCTTTTTTTTTTTTAGAGTCAAGGACATCCTGCCCTGTACCTGGAGGGGTGTGACAGGGAGAATTTCAAATCTTTATTGTCAGTGCACAACATATGTACAATGAGATTGGTTAACTGGAGGTATCTCCAGTTGGGACGGTGGATTGATTGGACCATGTGATGGACATGCGGGTGCTGGGGCAAGGACTTGGACTGTCTTTTGGGTGGGGAAAACCTGGAAGCTTTCAGATTCGGGTTTTCCCAGATGTGCCAATATGACATCTCTGATAAAATGGAACTTTGAGGAACTTCTAGCCTCAGAGTCTTCTTTCATTGGGGGTGATACTTGGAACCCTGACATTAACCTAAATCGGCCTTTAAAACTTCAGCCAGCTCCCCGAACTCTGGGGTGCTGTCCAGGTCCTGAGCACCAAGCACCAACCCAACACCGGGCGGCATGAAGACTCAGAGAAGATGGAGGCACAGCAACCACAGAGGGGACCACTGAGATTGCTTTGATGGTCCACGTTGAGACCCTCTACTCCCCTTCCAAAGCTGTGGAGAAGGCAGCAGAGGCCAGCAAAATGGATTGCCGACGGAATGCCGACAGCTACTTGGGTTAAAAGCTGGGATGTAAAAGCAGAAAGATTAGTGAAGCATTTCCCCTGGGGGGGGGAAGAGGTGGTTAGGGAATATTGCTTTAACCTCCTATGTTCCTCTCTTTGCAGGACACAATCATCGGTTATGGGGGGGGGCAGCCTGTCAGCCCTGGAAGCCATCTTTTACTTTGGATCTTCAGGGCTGCCACATTTAGTGCTGTGGAAAACTGTGAGGGGGGATTGTATGGAGTTGGGGAGCTCCGCTATTTTCCAGCTGTTCCCGCTGTGATGTCAACTGGAAGTCCAGATTATCACTTCTTGACAATTGCAGCACACCACTGGGTCATGCTTAGTTTATGGTCCATTAAGGACCTCGTGTTGGGCATGGTTGTTCAATCACCTGCAAATCTGTCTGGTTTTGGGATCATCCATCCCAATTATTTCATTACATTAAGATTTTGCTCTCACACTCTCCAGTTTTAACATTTCTGTTTTGCCCTGCCTCCACCTTTGGTTGGGTCATTTTTTCCCCTTTGCAAAAAGTAATTAAGCAGTTGACCCTTCTCCAGGATGCTTGTTGCTATACTTTGTATCTCTTTAAATCTTAGCTCCCTCTGATGTTTAGCTTTGCTGGCGGAGATCCTACTGTTTCTGAAGATTCGCTTGAATTCTTTGTCTATGTTCCCCTCCTTTTGTTTTTTGTCCCCTTTACTCTTCTGCATTCTACCGTGTTTCCCCAAAAATAAGACCCTGTCTTATATTTTTTTGAACCCTGAAATAAGTGCTTGGCCTTATTGCCATGCGCTCAAACGCCCGATTGGGCTTATTTTGGGGGATGTCTTATTTTGGGGGAAACAGGGTATGTTCTATGCATTTAGGAAAGCTTGGCAGGTATCCAGGTTGGCCCCTTCCTCCTAGTTTCCTTTTGCAGGGATTGATTGCAACTGTGCCTTCATGTCCCCTCCTGTAGACATTGCCCTCTGTCTGGTTTCTCCTCTTCTCCTTGAGGATTTCAAACCATTGGATCTTATTTCCCCCATCAAAATAATAAAAAAACCCAGCATGTAGGTGGAGGAGTTAGTGAGAGAGCATGACAAGACCACAGCTGGAAGGAGGAAGAAGAGGATGGTTGTGGGGAGCTTATGATCCCATTGCTACAGAAGTACAAGAAGGAGCAGCCAAGGAAATGAATCCCCTGAGAGTCCAGAATCTGGCTGGGGACCTCTCTGGTATCATTAGCTTCCTTTTCTACTACTCACCAAAGAGTTTCTGAGAGATTCCATTTCAACTTGACCAGAAAAACAGAGTCCCTCTCTGAGGGAGATCAATGGTTCAAAAAATGTGATAGATGATAGATAGATGATAATGTCAGCATTCCAGAAAACCCCAGTCCAGTTAAAAACTCTGAGAAAAGCATTTCTCAAAGTTCCATTTATTAGAGTTTGGAATAATAGGCTTTGGAAGCCATATTAGCACCAGAAGCTTCCACAGAAAGAGAGTGGGGGGAGATGGAGAGGGAGAGGGAGAGAGAATAGTTACATGATAGTTGAGAGAGACAGGGTGGTGGGGGGAGCAAGTCTAGATTGTCCTTCTTTGTTTTTGAGGTTGGCAAGCATTCCATTAGAAATGAGGCAACCTATTTCTCTGTCAGACTTTGACACCCATAACCTTTCATTTCAAAGTGAACCATCTGCATCTGACAGATCCACAGCGACAGCTGGAGGCCAATTCATTTTGCATGCACTTTTTTTAATGCTCTCTTTTTATGGAGAAAGAAGTACAAAAATAAATTGCCACATTATCAGCCTCAAATAATTAGGTGATGGTGCTCCCCAAAGTTCCCCTTTTCTCTTGATGTGCTTTATTTATTATTTATTTATTTATTTATTTATTTATTTATTTATTTATTTATTTATTTATTCATTCATATTTATATACCGCCCTATCTCCCTAATGACTCAGGGCGGTTCACAGGCAAAATAAAAATACATATAGGATACAAGATAAAACATCAGATTAAAAAACTTATTCAACATAGCCCAATAGTTAAAAATAACAATATACACAATAAAACCCAGTTAAAACCCATATAAATTTAAAACCTAGTCCAGTCCTGCGCAGATGAATAAATATGTTTTAAGCTCGCGGCGGAAGGTTCGGAGGTCCGAAGTTGACGAAGTCCTGGGGGGAGTTCGTTCCAGAGGGTGGGTGCCCCCACAGAGAAGGCCCTTCCCCTGGGTGTCGCCAGACAGCACTGTCTGGCTGACGGCACCCTGAGGAGTCCCTCTCTGTGAGAGCGCACGGGTCGGTGAGAGGTATTCGGTAGCAGCAGGCGGTCCCGTAGGTAGCCCGGCCCTATGCCATGGAGCGCTTTGAAGATCGTTACCAAAACCTTGAAGCGCACCCGGAAGGTCACAGGCAGCCAGTGCAGTCTGCGCAGGAGAGGTGTTACATGGGCACCCCGAGGGGCTCCCTCTATCACCCGCGCAGCTGCATTCTGGACTAACTGAAGCCTCCGGGTGCCCCTCAAGGGGAGCCCCATGTAGAGAGCATTGCAGTAATCCAGACGAGACGTCACGAGGGCGTGAGTGACCGTGCATAGGGCATCACGGTCTAGAAAGAGGCACAACTGGCGAAGCAGGCGAACCTGGTAAAAAGCTCTCCTGGAGACGGCCGCCAAATGATCTTCGATATCAAGAAACCAGCACTCTCTACTCTCAATGTCAGATATATCACAGAGTTGTAGAGGATTTGTAAATAGCTCCCTTCTTAATAAAGGAAATTTAGCACTTGGTACACATGGGAGGAGGCTGGCAGTGGGGATGGGACTGTCAGCCAACTTTCCCCATGGGAAGGTGCAGGTAGGGAGCCTAGAGGATTCCCACTGGAAGAGAGGCCAAGCAGGAATTGTTTCCCTCTAGAAGGAAGGGTAATAAGAGAGACAATTTAAAGCAATATTCTTTCCTACAACAGCTATAAAATGGAGGGGGGGATCCAAAGAGAAATTTTGGCCCTTTTTCCTGTGGAACATTTCTGAGCATCAGTAGAAAAGGGGAAAGGAAAGGTTTCCCCTGCCCAGTTGTGTCTAACTCTAGAGGGCTGGTGCTCATCTCCGTTTCTTAGCTGAGGAAACCAGCATTGTCCAAAGACGCTTTGGTGGTCATGTGGCCAGCATGACTATATGCTGAGGTGCACGGAATGCTATTACTTTCCCACCCAAGTAGAACAGCTGATCAAATTTTCTGCTATGCATCTTTCTTTGTGAATTCTTTGTTCTCACCTTTTGTGAAAGGTGAGAAACGTTTCATTAAACTGGATGAATCGTTTCATTAAACTGGATGAACCATATTTGCATGGATGGGGAAACCTCAATTTCTTGTTGAAGTTCAGTGGTCCTTTGTTGTTTAAGGAGACTGTGCTTCTGTACTAGTGCCAGAGGAATGCTGTCCATTGTTTTGGTTTGAAAATTAGAGCCATAGGATTGGAAAGTAACTTGGAGATCTTCTAGTCTATCTTCTGCTCAGGAATGAGAATCTTCAGACTAATGGTGTCTGACCTTTGTTTGGAAGGTATGATATGATGGAACACCTATGATTCCAAGAGATAGGTAGTTTGACTGCTCCATAGCCCTCATGATTAGTAAATCCCTCCTTAATTAGAGTTTGAGTCTCCATCTATAAAACTTTCCCACACTGGTTTTTGTCCTAAGAACCTTCAGACACTATGGAAAACAAATCTCCATGAGAAGACTGTTATCATGTCTCAGCTTTTTCATCTTTAAGAAAAATACATACCCAGTTCGTGTAACTGTCCTCATAGGATTTAACTTCTAAGTCACTCATCATATCACTTTTTCTATATCTTTCCATATCCTTAGCAACTTTCTTGAGTTGTGGCAACCAGATCAGGACAAAGCATCCCAGGTACAATCTGACTGGTCCAGTAGAGAGCAGAAATGGTTGAGTCAAATGGTTGTTTACCAAACCGTAACTGCATTTGGTATTGGAATTATCCATCTCAATCATTCCAATTTGTCAAGAAGGAAGGAAATTCCACCTTATCAAATATTGAAGTACTGGTATATAAACTTAATATATACTTAATATATAAATATATAAATATATATTTATATATTAATATAATTTTATATATAATATAATTTATATATTAATATAATTAATATATAATATAATTTATATATTAATATAATTAATATATACTTAATATATAAACTTTATATATTAAGTATATAAACTTAATCTTGCGCAGCTTCTTCTCCAGAAATATTACACTACTAACCAGAGCATACATAACATTTGCAAGACCAATTCTTGAATACAGCTCGCCTGTCTGGAACCCACACATCATTTTTTTTTTTTTTAGAATAGAATAGAATTTATTGGCCAAGTGTGATTGGACACACAAGGAATTTGTTTTGGTGCATATGCTCTCAGTGTACATAAAAGAAAAAAAAATACCTGCATCAAAGGTACATTTACAAATGATGGTCATAGTTTGCAATTTAACCTTTAATGATAGCAACAAAAAGTTACTGTCAGCCTCCACTCCAATCCTCACACCCAATTTATATTCAGTAGTTAGAATGTAATGGGTTCTTTGTGTTATGTAAAATAGTTTAAGAATGTAAGATGTATTACTGTCCTATTCAGGGTAAGGGAAGAGGGCCCTTTAAGAGTGTCGTCTGACATAACAGAAAGGGAGGGGTGATTAACGAGTTGAAATCAGCAAGAATGTTAGAGCGTAACTTTTTTAACAGACACTGCATTCCTGAGATGATTAACAGCTAGAGACCTGTGGAAGAAGATTACCACGGGGGCCGAGAAGGAGCTGGCATTGGACCAGACCAGCCTGACCTCCTGAGGAGAGGAGGGACTAATGGGGGGATATGGAATGTTAGCCATATTTTGTCTCAGATCCAACTTTATACTGCTGCAGTCATGATGTATTTACTAAAAGTACTTTTCTTTATTTGCAAATGAATTCAAGGTGTATTCTTTCCTAAATATAATCAGAGGCAGCCTGACAGTTACAGTCATACAGTCATAAGTGGAAAGAGATTGGTGATGAAAACGATGAGAAGATTAATAGTAGTGTAGATTTAGTAAATAGTTTGACAGTGTTGAGGGAATTATTTGTTTAGCAGAGTGATGGCCTTCAGGAAAAAACTGTTCTTGTGTCTAGTTGTTCTGATGTGCAATGCTCTATAGCATCGTTTTGATGGTAGGAGTTGAAACAGTTTATGTCCATGATGTGAGGGATCTGTAAATATTTTCACGGCCCTCTTCTTGATTCGTGCAGTATACAGGTCCTCAATGGAAGGCAGGTTGGTAGCAATTATTTTTTCTGCAGTTCTAATTATCCTCTGAAGTCTGTGTCTTTCTTGTTTCTGACATTGATTAATTAATTAATGACATTAATTAACATTAATTTCTGACATTAATACAATTGAGCGTGTCCAGAAATATTTTACAAGAAGAGTTCTCCACTCCTCTGAATACAGCAAAATACCTTATTCCACCAGACTTGAAATCCTGGGCTTAGAAAATTTAGAACTCCGCCACCTTCGACATTACCTGAGTTTAACTCATAGAATCATCTGTTACAATATTCTTCCTGTTGAAGACTACTTCAACTTCAATCACAACAATACATGAGCACACAACAGATTTAAGCTTAATGTGAACCGCTCCAATCTTGATTGAAGAAAATATGACTTCAGTAACAGAGTTGTTAATACTTGGAATACACTACCTGACTCTGTGGTCTCTTCCCAAAATCCCCAAAGCTTTAACCTAACACTGTCTATTGTTGACCTTACCCCATTCCTAAGAGCTCTGTAAGGGGTGTGCATAAGAGCCTACCGTTCCTGTCCTAATGTTCCCCTTGATCGTATCCAACTCATATAATTATTTCATGCTTATACTTATATATATGCTTATATGTCATATAGTTATTTCATGCTTATGCTTAAATATACTGTTGTGACAAAATAAATAAATAAAAAAAATAAAAATATGTTCATTACATCCACAGCATTCTATTCATCTAGTAAGCTAGTCACTTTGTCAAAAAAAGCAATAAAATGTGCCTGGCATCCCCCATTTTTAGCAAAGATGATTAAATATTTTTTCTAGGATTTTCTCCAGAAATTCATGTCTTTCTGAGGTGCAGTCCATCTCTCACCAAAAGCCCTTCTTATCTTAACTTGTAGCAGTTTGTTTAGTGACAGTTCAAAGTTACAACGGCACTGAAAAAAATGACTTATGGCCATTTTTCACAGTTACAACTTTTGCAGCATCCCTATGGTCACATGATCAAAATTAAAATGCTTGGCAATTGGTTCATATTTATGACCCAAGGACTTTGCAACAAGCAAAGTCAATGGGGAAGCCAGTTTCACTTAACAACTGGGTTATTAACTTATCAACTACAGTGATTCACTTAACAACTGTGGCAAGAAAAGTGTTGTGTCTTCGGCTCCTGAGCCGGGCCTCTTGGCAGAGAGTGACTCAGAGAGTGAGAGGGAAGAGCTGACAGGGCTTCCCTCTGCAGGACCTTCTTCTCTGGCTCTGCTCCAGGTTCCAGAGGCAGGCCAGGTGGGGGAGATGACGAGGCCTCTTTCTCCCGCACCTTCCCCCTCCCAGGCAACCTCAAGACCCAGCTGCTGACAATCAGTCCTGGTTAAATCCCAGGCATCGCAGAAAGGAGAGGCGGGAACAACAAAAGAAGGGGTGAGGCAGGCCTAGAGAGTGCTGAGTCATGGAGCCACACCCCACAGGGTATAAAAGCAGGAGGAGCTGCTCTATAGCTTCTTGTGACGGACAACAACTGACTCTTGGAAACTTTGGCTGCAATATTTCGAGACTAAGAACTTGGCTTCTGGATTTCTGTTTATTTCTGAACTCTTGGTTGCTCCAGCAATGAACTGCAGTTACACTGGCTTCTGAGGAGATAAGAGAACTTGGCAGGTTCGTTGCCAGAACTAGTATCTGTCATAGGAATAAATTGCTGGCAAATATAATCAGCTTGCGTGTCTTCTTGGTTGTGGTTGGGGGGGGACAGAACAAAAGGTCATAAAATGTCTCACTTAACAACAGAAATTTTGGGGTCCATTGTGGTCATAAGTTGAGAACTACCTTTATAAATCATGGTCCAGGAATCCAGAATAACCTGTACAACCACTCATTGAGCCACACCTCACCTCCAGAATCTCTGTTCCTTCCTTTGTCCATGACTTTAACATCATTTGTGCTCCAAGTTGTTTGGCCCACCTGCCTTTCTTCTTGCAGTCCTTTTGTCAGTTGTGCCTCCATTCAAAATTCAAGAAAGGAAAACCCCAACTCCAAATTTGTAGAGAAAGGTACTTTTACTGAATTTGAACTGTTCGCAACAAAAGAAAAGCAAGATCTGAAGCAAAAGGCACAAAAGTTACATATTGAAAGTATCCCCAAATCCCTCCCCCAAAAGACCCAGGGTAAATGTCCAATCCCCATCCCAATTGGTGTCATGTGGGCAGCATCTTCAGGTGTTTTCATCCATCTGCACAGTGACAGTGCAGCCTCTTAGCTCTCTACTTAATGCTGCCATCCCTTCTCTTCCACTTTTGTGTAACAGTCAGAGGTGGTATTCAGCCGGTTTGGACCGGTTTGGACGAATTGGTAGTAGCAATTGTAATTGGTTTGCCAAAGCAGCAAATGCCACCTCTGGCTGGGCCCCCTACCCGCCCTCCCAGTCGCCTGGTCACTGCTCCCCCCGTCTGCCCACTCTGCCCACCCCACCCACCCCCGCCCCACCCTGTCTTATATATGTTGCTTTCATCATGTGGCCCAGCTAATTGCCTCACCTTGCCTCCATGCCTCACCCACTCTGTTCACCAAAGGTAAGCATGCTGCCCACTCACCCTTCACCTCGGGTCGGACTCAGGGCCCAGGGACGCACCATTCCCTGAGGCCCTGAAGCCCCCACCCACTCACCGTTTGCCTTGGCTGGGTTGGGGAACACGCCATTCCCTGGCTCCATCCTTCCCCAGGGCGTCCACCCACATGCCACTTACTCACCCTCTGCCTCGCTCACCTTCATCTGCACCTTGGTGGGGATCCCCGGCAAGGCTTGGCCGGCAAGCCTCCAGTAGTTTTTGGCTACCTTCCAAGCAGCTCTGCTGCGACACCATCTCTCCAGTGGAGCAGGATGATCTCCTGGCTGGGTCTGGCTGGGGGCAGCACCGGCAGGCAATGGGATGCGCGTGCGTGCCCATTGCGAAGAACAGGGTGACTGGCAATGGCGGTGATGGAACTTCTTCAGGCCTCTTTTTTAGCCTGTTGCTTATAGTAGTTTTTAGTGCAAGAAGCCTGCAGCTGCCCCCTCTTATTCGGAGTGAGAAGCCTCCAGCCGCTGTTGCTGGCTTGGTTCCGACTGACAAAGAGGCAGCAGCTGCAGGCTTCTTATGCCAAAAACTACCAAAAAATACAGGCTCAAAAAGAGGCCTGAAGTCCCATTGCCACCATCACCGCCCTGTTTTTCGCACTGGCCACACATGCGCACCCCATTGCCTGCTGGTGCACATGCAAGGCTGCACCCCATTGCCAGTCCTGGCCAGGAGAATGGCTGGAATAGCTGCAATCTTCCTCAGGCAAGAAGACAGTTATATTTTAAATTATACTAACATAATGAACTCTAACCCTAAAACTGAACACTCCAATATTATCGCCTTCCTATTGGGGGGAATATGCTATACAACACCATCAAAGCTGACATCAGCTAGAGCATAGAACTACTGAAAGAAGAAGTGAAAGATCAGAAGATGTGGAGAGACTGGCTCATAGAATCCCCAACAGTTGAAGATAAATGAATGGATAACATCAGCATCATGCTATATAGATGTCTGGGCAAAGGCAGTTCTAGAGGAAGAGGCACAACAGAGAAGCATAGACTTTTGGCTTCTCTCCTTAATCTCTTGAAGAGAGAAAAGTATCCCTGCTTCAGATGGGCAAGCAGAAGGCCCTGAAGGGGTCGATGAGTCAAACAAGCAGAAATTTTAACTTGTCTGTCCAATTCTACTTTGCATAAAGGCACACAAACTCCAGCAAAGGCTCTGCTTCACCTTCAACCTGATTGTGATGTTTATCATTACTCTTCTTGCCTGCCATGTTGATATGACTGATGCCAGACCCCAAACCAGGAGGGCAATTTTTTAAGAGGGCAGCAGTGGTGGGTTGCTACCGGTTCGGACTGGTTCGCAAGAACCGTTGGCAAAAATCTGGCCAAGTTCACAGAACTGGTAACGATGCCCAGCTGGCCATGCCCCCAGACTGGTTCCCCGGTTGCCTGTCTTTCCCCAAGCCAGCAGCATGCCTTGCAAGGGAAAAGCTCAGGGATCGTGTCAAAAGAGCTCTTTCCAGGGGTGAAATGCTCCCGGTATCGGGTAGCGATGGCAGCTGGTGGTTTGGAGAACCTGTAGCAAAAATCCCTGGCCACGCCCCCTGCTGAGCCACGCCATCATCAGAGGTTTTTATTTTTTACTGTTAAAAACATTTTTTCTTTAGCCGAAAAAATACTTTTAAAAGGAAAAAAAAAGCCTTTGATGATCGCGCAGCTTAGCTGGGATCATCAGAACCCTTTAAAAGTTTTTTTTAACTACCTCTTGGCCAAAGAGGTTGTAAAAAAAAAAAGGTTTTAAAAGGTTCCTCTGGTGATTCCAGCTGAGTTGCCTGATCACCAGAACCTTTAAAAAACATGTTTTCTACAAGCTCTTCAGCCGAAGAGGTTGTTAAAACAATCCTTTTAAAAGGTTCTGGGATGCCATCAGGCAACTTCACCTGAGATCATCAGAGGAGCCTTTTAAAATCTTTTTTTCCCTCTGGTGATCCCAGCTGAAGTTGCCTCATCATTACAGGCTTTTAAAAAGTGGCCTCCAATTATATTTAATTCCATTATCTCTCAAAACTTTTGTAACTTTTTAAAAAAAATCTCCATGCCCTTTCTTCTCTTGATATATCCGGGAAGACTTGAATAGTCTTCCCTTCAAACTTTAAAGCATCTCCCATCTCTCTCACCTTGGCCATAATTTCCAGCTTATCACCAAGATTTGCAAACCTGACAAGCACATTCCTGTTAAAACCATTTTGCCTTCTATATCCAATTCTAAAAACACTTGCCAGATCTGCTATTGTGAACGTAAGTTGCGTATCCAAATCATTAATCCATTTCAAAACCCACTGTTTCAATTTATCCTCCTTTTCTTCTGAAATCCCGCAGATAACCAAATTATATTTCCTCATCTCTTCTTCCAAGAGACAAATTCTCTTATCTTGCTGCTCATTTTTATAATATATTTCACCAATTTGCCGATCTACTTTTACCTCATGTACATGGATCTGCTCCATTTCATCTTTAATAATTGTCATTTCCTCTCTTTGCTTTGCAAAATTTTCATTCATCTCTTGTTTCATATTTTTCATTTCCGATGTCATTTCCAGTCTCATATTGTCCATACGCTCTGATAGTCCTGCTATTTTTTCCCCAATTTTATTTAAAGCTGCAGCAAGTTGCTGCGTTTCTGAAAATTGTTGAGTCATTTTAAATAATCTTAAAAAACTTTTTTCCAAACTAGTATTTCAAACCAATTTTACAGAGGGTCTTAATGAAGATCAAGGGACGGCAGTCTTTTAATTGAAGCGAAGCGGCTTATTTGCACTCGTTATCTCTCAGTAGCTTGTGACTCATAGTCACTCCACAAAGAAACACAGATACCTCACAGCTTTTAAACAATAATCAGCGCCATTTTTTCTCCACGTCAGCAAAGGAGAAAGAAAAAAAAAGACCAACTTAAACTTCAAAACAAAGTCCTTTTTTTGTTTTCTGTGATATAAACAAGCTATTAATTTCCTCTCAAAATAAAAAAAAATAAAAAAAAATTATCCGCCCAGTGAAATCCTATTGCTGCCAGTCAGTCCAACACAAAAGATCGGTTTCTCTTCAGTTAAATTCTTCTCATTAACAAATTCAGTCTTTAATATTCACTCCTTAGCCTCAGCAATAAAAAAATTTTTTTAACACAGAACACGATAGTTATAATAGGAAAAGCAAAAGACAACAATTTATTCCAAACTTATCGTGTCTGCCAGTCGGCTCGGTCACCCCCACGCTGTAAAAACTCCTTAATTCAAGCAGTTTCAGATGACCTACCAGTTTTAAATTCAGTCTGCTGGGCTATTAACACTTTCACTTCATGATTTATTAACTTTCATCCAAAACGGTGCGTTCCAAACAGCATAAATCCTCATAAATCTTCATTAATAAGCCCTGTGAAGTGAAGGAAAGGTCCTTACCCCACCACGGTCATGGCCACGCCCCGCCTTTTAAAATCTTTTTTTCCCTCTGGTGATCCCAGCTGAAGTTGCCTCATCATTACAGGCTTTTAAAATCATTTTTTTTACAACCTCTTACAACATCCCCCACCCATGCCCACCCAATCGCCCTGTCCCCACTTACCTAATTGCTGCTTATTTCGGGCTCGCTAAGCCTAGTTTTGCTTTGGCTGATCAACTAGCAACTGAATCTGCTTGCCTGGAATCCATCTCATCAGTGAGCAACTCCCTCTGCCTGCCTCCAATTGGGTAAATAAATGGGGGGGAGCTTTAAAAATAGTTAATTGGGGTTTTTTTAAGGAGCTTTTTTTTTAGACAGCAATTTAAAATTAAGGAAGTTTTAAATTTAGCTGCTTTTATCTAAAACAGGGGTCTTCAACCTTAGTAACTTTAGCACGGCAGAGGAACTAGCCGCAGCCTGGGAACGGGCTGCGGCTGGGGCTTTAGACCGTTTCGTGCCTCTGCGGCCTCTGACCCGGCGCAGATCCCAACCGGCTCCTTGGTTCTCCGAGGAGCTGAGGGGGATGAAACGCCGGAGAAGACGCCTAGAGAGTTCCTGGAGGTCCAGCCGTTCAGAGGCTGATCGGACACTAGTTAGATCCTATACTAGGACCTACCTAGTGGCACTGAGGGAAGCGAGGCGTTGCTACGCCTCCTCCCTCATTGCGTCGGCAGATAACCGCCCAGCCGCCCTGTTTCGGGTGACCCGCTCCCTCCTTCACCAGGGGGAGCGGGATGACCCGTTGCAGGGACGTGCTAAGGAGTTTAGCGGTTATCTATACGATAAAATCGTTCAGCTTCGGGACGGTCTGGACCAAAATTGCGGCGATTCAGACGGGGCGTCTGAGGGCGGTCTTGGTGATATTGTCTGGGATGAGTTTGACCCTGTGGCTCCCGAGGACATGGACAGGTTGCTGGGTAGATTGAATGCCACCACGTGTTTACTGGACCCGTGCCCCTCCTGGCTGGTGCTGGCCACTCAGGAGGTGACACGAGGCTGGCTCCAGGCGATTACGAGCGCTTCCTTGTTGGAGGGAGTCTTTCCGGCCGCCTTGAAAGAGGCGGTGGTGAGGCCCCTCCTCAAGAAGCCTTCCCTGGACCCGGCTGTTTTAGGTAATTATCATCCGGTCTCCAACCTTCGCTTCGCGGCGAAGGTTGTAGAGAGTATGGTGGCATATCAGTTTCCCCTGCACCTGGATGAAACTGTCTATCTAGACCCGTTCCAGTCCGGTTTCCGGCCCGGTTACAGCACTGAGACGGCTTTGGTCGCGTTGGTGGATGATCTCTGGAGGGCCAGGGATAGGGGTTGTTCCTCTGCCCTGGTCCTATTAGACCTCTCAGCGGCTTTTGATACCATCGACCATGGTATCCTGCTGTGCCGGTTGGGGGGATTGGGAGTGAGAGGCACTGTTTATCGGTGGTTCTCCTCCTATCTCTCCGACCGGTCGCAGACGGTGTTGACGGGGGGGCAGAGGTCGACCCCGAGGCGCCTCACTTGTGGGGTGCTGCAGGGGTCGATTCTCTCGCCCCTTCTGTTCAACATCTATATGAAGCCGCTGGGTGAGATCATCAGTGGTTTTGGTGTGAGGTACCAGCTGTACGCGGATGAAACCCAGCTGTACTTTTCCACACCGGGCCACCCCAACGAAGCCATTGAAGTGCTGTCCCGGTGTTTAGAAGCCGTACGGGTCTGGATGGGGAGAAACAGGCTCAAGCTCAATCCCTCCAAGACGGAGTGGCTGTGGATGCCGGCATCCCGGTACAGTCAGCTGAGTCCACGGCTGACTGTTGGGAGCGAGTCATTGGCCCCGATGGAGAGGGTGCGCAACTTGGGCATTCTCCTGGATGAACGGCTGTCTTTTGAAGACCACCTGACGGCCGTCTCCAGGAGAGCTTTCCACCAGGTTCGCCTGGTGCGCCAGTTGCGCCCCTTTCTAGACCGGGATGCCTTGTGCACAGTCACTCACGCCCTCGTGACGTCTCGTCTGGATTACTGCAATGCTCTCTACATGGGGCTCCCCTTGAGGGGCATCCGGAGGCTTCAGTTAGTCCAGAATGCGGCTGCGCGGGTGATAGAGGGAGCCCCTCGTGGCTCCCGTGTGACACCTATCCTGCGCAGGCTGCACTGGCTACCTGTGGCCTTCCGGGTGCGCTTCAAGGTTTTGGTGAACGTCTTCAAAGCGCTCCATGGCATAGGGCCGGGCTATTTACGGGACCGCCTACTGCTACCGAATACCTCTCACCGACCCGTGCGCTCTCACAGAGAGGGACTCCTCAGGGTGCCGTCAGCGAGACAGTGTCGTCTGGCGACACCCAGGGGAAGGGCCTTCTCTGTGGGGGCTCCCGCCCTCTGGAACGAACTCCCCCCAGGACTTCGTCAACTTCCGGACCTCCGAACCTTCCGTCGCGAGCTTAAAACACACTTATTCATCTGCGCAGGACTGGATTAGTTTTTAAATTTGTGGGTTTTTTAATGGGTTTTTATCATTTATTCTAAATTTTTAATCTCGGGCAATTGAATAAGTCTTTTAATTGTATTTTAATAGTATTTATATTGTAATATTATTGTTTATTTTATCTGGCTGTGAACCGCCCTGAGTCCTCCGGGAGAAGGGCGGTATAAAAATTTAAATAATAAATAAATAAATAAATAAGGCTTGTGGGCTTAAACTTCCAGAGTTCCTCAGTCAGCTTTCCTGGCTGAGGAACTTTGGGAGTTGAAGTCCACAAACCTTAAAGATACTAAGGTTGGAGACCCCTGATCTAAAAAATATAAATAAAATAAAATAGTAAAATAAAATATTAGTGCAGCTTTGTGAGACTTGGTGTGTTTCTGTAGTGTTTCACTCTAACTACACAAACACACAAAATCTCACAAAGCTGTATGTGGCATTTTGCGTGTGTGAGTCAGTTGTGTTGTGTTGTGTTGTGTTGTGTGTGTGTAAAGTGTGAAAGTTGGTTTTTGAGCTTTTTGAGGCTATGTGAGGTTCCTGCTTGTTGCAGGGGCCATTTTGGGTGAAGTGCAGCTGCTTTTACATTGTGTGTGTCAGTTGTGTTGTGTGTGTGTAAAGTGTGAAAGTTGATTTTTGAGCTTTTTGTGGCTGTGTGAGGTTCCTGCTTGTTGCAGGGGCCATTTTGGGTGAAGTGCAGCTGCTTTTACATTGTGTGTGAATCAGTTATGTTATGTTGTGTGTGTGTAAAGTGTGAAAGTTTGTTCAAGTTATTGTTTTGTATACTTTGTTTATTATTTTTATTATTTATTGTTATTGGCCATGCCCAGTCAAAGGACCACCGAGCCACTCTCACCCAGTCACATGACCGCCAAGCCACGCCCAGTGTCACTTGACCATCAAGCCACGCCTACAAAATAAGCCATACCCACAGAACCAGTAGTAAAAAAAATTTGAACCTACCCCGGTGGGCAGGATTACTGCTCTCTCCTGCCCAGATTCAGTAATACACACAAGATTCATGTGCTCACTTGTGAGCAGATTGTGGAGAAACATAGTCTTAAAATGGACTTGACATTTAGCCACAAATCTTTAAGATCAAGGCCATTGGAATTCTGGGGCACCCAAAACTGGATTGAGGTACCTGGGCTGGAAGTAGTGACCAGTATCAGATTTCTCTTATCATTTTCCATGAGTTGTTTACCAGAGTGGTGCCTCCTCTCACATTTTCCTCTGCACACCAGCACCATGATATCCCTGCTATCCCTCTTCACTTCCCCAGATCTTTCTGGAGCCTCCCTTCATGACAACAGTCCTACATCTGGTTCCCGTAGTCCTATCACTTTCCTTCAACTATCCTCTGCTGCTCACACAGGTGAGGTGGGCTGGCAATCTGGCGAACAGTCCAATCCAACCACTCAGAATACCCTCAATTGTTACAAGTCCACTGTAACAACATCACCAAAAAGGCATTAAGAATTGTAAAGCTAATCTTGCATAGCTTCTTCTCTGGTAATATCACACTACTAACCAGAGCATACAAAACATTTGCTAGACCAATTCTCAAATACAGCTCCTCTGTTTAGAACTCGCACTATATATCAGACATTAATACAATTGAACATGTCCAGAAATATTTCAAAAGAAGAGTCCTCCACTCCTCTGCTCGCAACAAAATACTTTATGCCACCAGACTTGAAATTCTGGGCTTAGAAAACTTAGAACTATGCCACCTTCAGTATGACCTAAGCATAGCTCATAAAATTATCTGCTACAATGTCCTACCTGTCAATGACTACTTCAGCTTCAACCACAACAATACATGAGCATACAAGAGATACAAACTTAAAGTGAACCGCTCCAAACTCCAGTGCAGAAAATATGACTTCAGCAACAGAGTGGTTAATGCCTGGAATGCACTACCTGTCTGTGGTTTCATCCCAAAACCCCCCAAATTTTAACCTAAGACTGTCTATTGTTGACCTCACCCCATTCCTAAGGGGTCTGTAAGGGGTGTGCATAAGAGCACCAGCGTGCCTACAGTCCCTGTCCTAATGTTTCCTCTATTTGTATCTATTTTATGTATCCAATCCATGTTTATACTTATTACCTAATACGTTCTTGACAAATAAATAAATAAATAAATGTTATTTGAAAGCAAAGGTACTGGTTAGAATTTTTATATTGTGATCATAATCTTTTCTTAATAAATCTAAATCATAAGAGCTCAGAATGTGACTTTCTGGGTTGTTCATTTTTCAATTTTCCTTGCTGCTCTGGAGTTCTGACAAAATTGGCTACTAACCCAGGTAGAATAGAACACAAGTTATTGTTATATGCCTTACTGATAATTATCAATTTTCTTTACCCACATTTATGGACATAATACGCTTTATCAGGTTATTCAATTAATTTGAATGTAATATATTCTTTGTGGGATCTAAAATGCCTATGGAACTTTATAAAAAAAAAAACTAGGCCTCATGTGTTGTTTGGATAGCTTTAATATCTTGGAATAAATATTAAAGTGTTTTCATTGGGAAAAAAAAGTCATGCGGTTGATGATACACTGGCTAACTCAGTCTGTAAAAATTCTCAGTCATCCAGGTCGTGGCTGTCCGAAAGGTGCTTTTTCAGGAGGCAACTAGACTTTCTCGTTTTTTCTTTGAAGATGTTTCGCTTCTCATCCAAGAAGTTTCTTCAGTTCTTCCATTCCCCACTATCCTATCAGAGCTGAAGAAACTTCTTGGATGAGAAGCGAAACATCTTCAAAGAAAAAACAAGAAAGTCCAATTGCCTCCTGAAAAAGCACCTTTGGGTTGGCTAACCAACAAACCAGAATAAAAGAACCCTGGTTCCCAGCCAGAATTCTGCCAGCACCTTCCTTACAATGCAGGAAGCCCTCTCCAGTTTTCCTCTCAAAGGTCAGCTGTCAACTTTCTTCAGGGTGGAATCAGTCTTCTCACACACAAAGAGGAGTGTCTTTTCTTTGTAGGAGATTTCCTGGAGGGATCCAAGGACTCCCAAAAGACATCACACCTAATAAGTACTGCAACCTTCACACACAACCCCCATTTTCTTCTGAGGGCTCTGATATTTATCAGCTGCTGCGCAGCAAATTGCTAGTGGTGGTGGTTGCTCCCTACCAGCCTCGTTAATTGAGTCTGAATGGCTTTTTTATGAATGACAACAGTAGCCGTCTTCCCTTCCCCTCTCACACCACCCTTCCTTTCCCACTGATGGCAAAAGGGCAGGAGCTGGCTGCTTCCCACCATTTCCTTACCCCATACATCCAATTTAGTTCTCTACTGCCTCCATCCAATTTGTCCAGGCTCCTAGCAAAAGGTCACCTCTCTTCTCTCTTTACAGAGCCTGCAAATGTGAGGGAAGAAAAGAGAAAGCAGCCATGTAGATAAAGAATAGGGTGATCCTGAAAAGGGTGTGTGTGTGTGTGCATATGGCAGCAGAAATGAGTTACAACCCCACCCCTTAGTGTTTCCCTGACTTGGCATGAGGATGGCTGGGTAATCACTCCTGAAGCCCCCCCCCCACACACACACACACACCAGGCAGCCAGGTGAGACCCTCCCTCTCCTATGACCATCCTGGCTCTTTGCGCCCTTTCTAATCGGCCCTTTAGCAGAGGCTAAGCTGAGCTCAGGGCCAAGCTGTGCTGGAGGCATTCTGGTGCTACTCCTGGTTAGGCTCGTCTTCCAATTTTGAAATTTAGGAATTTCTTTGAGATTTTGTGCCATTTTCACCCCCGCTTGGACATTTTTGTTTCCTTTTCATGAACATTTTTGCTCTATTTACACTGTGAAATTATATTTAACCCCTGTGTTGGCTCACCGAATGCACCATTACTGCTTTGAATTTTTTAAATGGTGTTTTTTAGAAGTCTTTTCAATTTCAATCAATTATGTGCAGTCAAGTTGTTTTTGACTCCTAGTAACAGCATAGATAGCCTTTTTCTGTGATGACCTATCCCTAACCTCTTCTTTCAAGTCCTCCCATGGGTGACCCCCCCCCCCATAAAAAAGCCCCTCTACTTGATTGCTGGTTGTTCTCTTTTCTTTCCATGTTTCCCAGCACCAGAGTTTTTCCAGAGAGCTGGGTCTTTATGTAACAACATTCCTTCAAATATGTTGCTCCCAAGGCCAGAGGCTACTTGGTCTCAGCTTGGAGCTGGCCCTGCTGAGGAAGGAGCTGCCCAGTATTTCTCAGCTGCCCTGGGCTGAAGTGGATGCTCCACCCACCCCAGTGGCTTGCCTAAAGTGGAAGCAGCCAAGAGAAGAAGAGGGGAGGTCACTTTAAGGACAAGCTTTCTCTCCTTTAATACCAGATTTTGCATGTGGCACATGGGCAACTGTGTGGGTGACTTTCTTCCCACTTCATTTGGCCAAATCATCCTGTTCTGGCACACAGGACAAGATCTCTCCTGCAGTGAGTGGCACCTAAGCAAGCAGTCTGGGCATGTTTTTCAAGCAAGACTGCTGACTTTCTGAATGCAGATGGCAGGCTGGGCTGAAGGAAAGAGTCCTCTGTCTCAACCAATGCTGCCCCCCCCCACATCATAACAGGTTGATAGGTCAGAAGGTAGCACAGGGGACTGAGAAAGGGAGGAGACAAATAAGGTTGTATCCTACTGTCAGCCTCCACTCCACTCGTCATTTACTTTTAAATGATTATAACAGTAGATAGAATGTAAAATGTTTATTTCTGTATTATAAACTCTTAAGATCATGAGATGTATCATACCACCGTCCGGGGTAAGGGAAAGGAACTTATTAAGAGTGTCGGCTGACATAACAGGGAGGAGGGATGATTAATGATTGAGTGTTATCAGCGCGCGCTTTTCTAACCGACACTGCATTCCTGAGTTGACTGACATCCAGAGACCTGTGGAAGAAGATTACCACGAGGGGCCGTGAAGGAGTTGGCATTGGACCAGACCAGCCTGACCTCCTGGAGGAGGAGGGACAATTGGGGGGATATGATATGTTAGCCATATTTTGTCTCAGTTCCAGCTTTGCTTGGCTGCTATCAAGACTGTAAAAGTAAAAGTACTTGTTTTCATTCCAAATGGAGTCAAGGTGAATTCTTTCCTATTTACCGTCGGAGGTAGCCTGACATTAAGCTGGAACTCACATCATGTCTACCAACCAGGATTGCAATCGCAATACCGAGGGGGGAGAAAACCCAAATGTGATGGAAGGCCTGCTGCCGGCTGAGCTGGGGGAGGCGTCCGGAGGAATTTCTGCTGACACTTTCGACCCTGAGCTGGAAGATTGCAGAGCTCGGTGGGCAGAGCAACTAAAACTGGAAGAGGAAGGGTGGAAACCAAGCACCGAAAAGCTTCCTCTGGAGTAACTAAAGGAAAAGAAAAAGGAAAAGAAAAACTTTCGGAAACAGAACAAGAGATAAGGGACAAGCTCCAGTTGGAGGAAGCCTTACGTCTGTTCCGTGAAGTGAAAGTGAGGCAAGCAGCTCGCCAAAGGTATGAATCCCCTATTCGGTCCTCCAGGTGGGAGGGAGAAGAGGAGGAAGAGAATACAAAGGGGCCAGCTAAGGGTGATTTCCAGGGTGGTGAGATTTCTGAAGAGCCAGGGCTGGAAACTCTCTCCCCAGAGGAGGCTGAATTGGATGAGGGCCGGGCGCCACCTGCTGACCAAGCAAGGCCACGCAGGGGAAGGAAAAAGCCAAAAATTCCCCCCATATCAGAGAAATTTGATGGAAATGCGAAGGAGTTGGGACTGTTCCTGGCGAAAGTGAATGACCACATGATAGACTGGGGGGAAGATTATTGGTCACAGGCAGCACAAGTGAGAGCTGTGACCCATAATTTGACCGGAAGAGCAGCTGCGTGGTATGTGTCAAGCATACAAACCACTCCCCTTACTGCAAAACTACGAGCATTTTATGACTGCACTGAGGAGGAGGTTTGAGGACCCCTGGCAGAGCAAAAGGCCAAGGTCGGATGAAAACCATCAGGCAAGGGAGGAGGCGGTGGCTGATTATAACCAGGAGTTCAGTGATTTAGTTCCCTTGATGAGAGGGTGGTCGGAGGTGACCCTTGTAGACATTTTCAAAGATGGTCTGAATGGAGATCTCTATGAACTGTGTCGAGCACGAGCCTCTCCAACTACGCTGTATGGCTGGTACACCCTGGCAGCAGAGATGGAAATCGAGTTAGTGAAGGACCGCGGCAGAAGACAGCGCATTGGAGGGCCATCCCTTGGCCGTTTTCCAGAAGGAACTTATAGGGACGTCCCTAGATTGGAGGGAGGAAGACCACGTTCGTCTGCGTGCTACAGATGTGGAAAAGAAGGCCACCGAGCAGCCGACTGTAGGGTTAAGTTGATACCAAGCGCGACCCCTGGTGGTGAAAAGGAACCAGTGAAGCCAGCGGCTAAGGCGCGTAAACCAGCAAAAGTGGGGGAGGGCGTTGCCAAGAAGGGCACGCCCATCAAGGAGGATGGCGAAGTGTCGACTGATACTGACGACAGCAAAACCACGTCAGAGTCCGATGAAGACCTTCTGGTGAGTTGGGCACGGGGCCCCTTGGACATTCCAGTTAATCTACATGTACCCTCTTCGGGTAATAAGGGGGAACTGCTAGCACTACTCGATTCTGGATGCACTAGATGTATGGTCAGTCCCGAACTAGTAGAAAAAACTACTTTTTTAAAACTACTATTAGTTTTATGCAACTAATAAATGAAATACTCCATCAGCATTTGTTCAAAGGAGTTCTTGTCTACCTTGACGACATACTTATCTATACAGAAACAATGGAAGAACATATTAAACTAGTAAGAGCTGTACTCAAAAAGTTATTATCTGCAGAACTATATTGCAAGCTATCCAAATGTGATTTCCATCAAACCAAAATAGACTACCTAGGATATCGCATCTCGGCTGATGGGTTAGAAATGGATCCAGGAAAAGTGAAAGCTGTTTTGGAATGGGCCCCTCCACGCACACGCAAACAGCTCCAAAGTTTTTTGGGATTTGCAAATTTCTATCGTCAATTCATCCCCTCCTTTGCTCAAATTGCTTTACCAATAACTAACCTCTTAAACCTCTTAAACCTACCTTTCAGTTCTCCGATAAACTAGCCATTAGGCAAGACCATCAGGCAAGGAGGAATTGGGTATGTCTAGCCTAAGGAAGAGAAAGATTAGGAGATAGCAGTCTTCCAATATTTCAGAGCCTGCCATAGAGAAGAGGGGCTCAATCTATTTTCCAAAGCACCAGAAGGCAAGACAAGAAGCAATGGATGGAAGTTAAGCAAAGAGAGAAGCAACCTAGAACTAAAGAGATATTTCCTAATAGTGAGAATAATTAATCAGTAGAACAGCTTCCCTCCAGAAGTTGTGGGTGCTCTCTCACTGGAAGCTTTTAAGAAGAGATTGGACAATTGCTTGTCCAGAATGGTGTAGGAGCTCTTGGTTCAGCAGGGGGTGGACTAGAAGACCTCCAAGGTTCCTTCCAACCCTATGATTCTATCTATGATTCTATGATTTATTTATTTATTTTTATTTATTTATATATTTTGTCACACAGTATATATAAGCATAAGCAAGAAATAACTATACAATATATAAGCATATATATAAGCATAAGTATGTAATAACTATATTAATTGGATATAATGAAAGGAAACAATAGGACAGGAATGGTAGGCATGCTTGTGCTCTTATGCACGCCCCTTACAGACCTCTTAGGAGTGGGGTGAGGTCAATAGTAGACAGTTTTTGGTTGAAGCTTTGGGGATTTTGGGAAGAGACCACAGAGTCAGATAGTGTGTTCCAAGTATTAACAACTCTGTTACTGAAGTCATATTTTCTGCAATCAAGATTGAAGCGGTTAACATTAAGCTTAAATCTATTGTGTGCTCATGTATTGTTGCGATTGAAGCTGAAGTAGTCATCGACAGGAAGGACATTGTAATAGATGATTCTATGAGTTAAACTCAGGTCATGTCAAAGGCGGCGGAGTTCTAAATTTTCTAAACCCAGGCTTAGAAAACTTGGAACTCCGTCGCCTTCGACAAAACCTAAGTTTAATTCACAGAATCATCTATTGTAATGTCCTTCCTGTCAAAGACTACTTCAACTTTAATTGCAATAATACAAGGGCAACCAATAGATTTAAACTTAATGTAAACCGCTTTAATCTAGATTGCAGAAAATATGACTTCTGCAACAGAATCATCAGTGCTTGGAATACTTTACCTGACTCTGTGGTCTCTTCCCATAATCCTAAAAGCTTTAACCAAAAACTTTCTACTATTGACCTCACCCCATTCCTAAGAGGACCATAAGGGGCGTGCATAAGCACACAAACGTGCCTACCGTTCCTGTCCTATTGTTTTTCTTTTCTTCTTCCTATATATGTTTATATGTGTATATACTATATAATCTTTTTGTATGATGTTGTGACAAAATAAATAAAATAAATAAATAAAAATTTCAAGTCTGGTGGCAATAAGGTATTTTGTAGTAATCAGAGGAGTGGAGAACTCTTCTTGTAAAATATTTCTGGACACATTCAATTGTATTGATGTCAGAAATGTGGTATGGGTTCCAGACAGTCGAGCTATATTCAAGAATTGATCTAGCAAATGTTTTATATGCTCTGGTTAGTAGTGTAGTATTTTTGGAGAAGAAGCTACATAAGATTAGGTTTACAACTCTTAAAGCTTTTTTTGCGATGTAGTTGCAGTGGGCTTTGGCACTTAGATCATTTGATATGAAAACTCTAAGGTCTTTAACAGGGTGGGATATAAGGAGAGGAGCAGTTACAACCTACCCTGGAATAGGGGGGGGGGGTTTCCTGGTAAAGAAAGTCTGAAAATTTCCACTCAAGTCAGCTTTTGCAGAACCTGTTGCTCTAGGTCTGACTTGCCTGTCAGTCAACTTCTGGACAGCCAAATTCCTGGCCATGGGGATGGAGTGAGGACATGCTGCCCCAGGACAGGAGGATAGCCTTTGATGCAGGAAGAGGGGCAAACTGTTTTGTTCCTAATCAAGTAGACCATAGGGGAAGGCAGCTGGCAGCTGCTCTGGAACGGGAACAAGCAAAACAGCTGTGAAAAGAAGGTTTGGGGCAGGAGGACCAATTGTGACAATTGTCAGAGAAGAACACTTGTGAAACAACCAGTGTGTTTCAGTGCTCCTGAAACAAATTATAATGACTCAGTTATTCCATGGGCCCCTGGGAGGGAAGGAAGGAGGGAAGGAAGGAAGGAAGGAAGGAAGGAAGGAAGGAAGGAAGGAAGGAAGGAAGGAAGGAAGGAAGGAAGGAAGGAAGGAAGGAAGGAAATCATTTATTTTTAGCATAATTAAATAGTATGAGTTTGCAATAAACATTAAAATCCACTATTGTGTGAAATTTAGAACTGTTGCAGTGGAGACAAGTTAATATCAACATTGCAAAATAAAGAATGAGATCATCAGGATGCACTTTGTATTGAATGGAGGATATTTTCTCCTTAATACTTGTTTTATATTTAGTCCAGCACTTCTCCTCAATGTGAAATTATTTTGGCTAAAATTAGTATGGTTCCTATTTTTTTTATTACCCTATCAGCATTTTATTCTTTTTCGCTAAACTTCAAAGCCTTTCAAGGCTATAAAAACAGCCATGGCACCAATTAGCATTACAGCTTTCTTTGTCTTTTTTAATAAGCACTTGGTAGTAGTGAAACCAGGAGGAACCTAAACGCATGCTTTCAGCTAGCAAAAGTAATTGCAGTGTTTAATTTTTCCAACACAATTTTAAGGATTAATTATATGGAAGTCTCTTAACAATTGCACTGCTTTCTGCCACTGTGTTTACACATTGTTTTAAAATAGTTTCAGCATTTAGAGATCTCTTCAGAGAAGAAAGGGAACTATTTATCTAAGCTCAGATCTCTGTCACTTCTAAATGCTAATAATTGAAACATGACCAGAAGTAGCCTTGCGTAATGGGAATGGCCTTGGGAGACAGGAGGAAACAGCTACAGCCAAGACAATGGTTGAATGAATGACAGTTGATCCTGCAGAGGAGGGTGGCAAAAGCATCTCAGAAGGGCTCTTCCCATAATCCTAAAAGCAACCAAAAACTTTCTACTATTGACCTCACCCCATTCCTAAGAGGACCATAAGCGTGCATAACAAACGTGCCTACCGTTCCTGTCCTATTGTTTTTCTTTTCTTCTTCCTATATATGTTTATATGTATATACTATATAATCTTTTTGTATGATGTTGTGACAAAATAAATAAAATAAATAAATAAAAATTTCAAGTCTGGTGGCAATAAGGTATTTTGTAGTAATCAGAGGAGTGGAGAACTCTTCTTGTAAAATATTTCTGGACACATTCAATTGTATTGATGTCAGAAATGTGGTATGGGTTCCAGACAGTCGAGCTATATTCAAGAATTGATCTAGCAAATGTTTTATATGCTCTGGTTAGTAGTGTAGTGTTTTTGGAGAAGAAGCTACATAAGATTAGGTTTACAACTCTTAAAGCTTTTTTTGCGATGTAGTTGCAGTGGGCTTTGGCACTTAGATCATTTGATATGAAAACTCTAAGGTCTTTAACAGGGTGGGATATAAGGAGCAGTTACAACCTACCCTGGAATGGGGGGGGGGGTTTCCTGGTAAAGAAAGTCTGAAAATTTCCACTCAAGTCAGCTTTTGCAGAACCTGTTGCTCTAGGTCTGACTTGCCTGTCAGTCAACTTCTGGACAGCCAAATTCCTGGCCATGGGGATGGAGTGAGGACATGCTGCCCCAGGACAGGAGGATAGCCTTTGATGCAGGAAGAGGGGCAAACTGTTTTGTTCCTAATCAAGTAGACCATAGGGGAAGGCAGCTGGCAGCTGCTCTGGAACGGGAACAAGCAAAACAGCTGTGAAAAGAAGGTTTGGGGCAGGAGGACCAATTGTGACAATTGTCAGAGAAGAACACTTGTGAAACAACCAGTGTGTTTCAGTGCTCCTGAAACAAATTATAATGACTCAGTTATTCCATGGGCCCCTGGGAGGGAAGGAAGGAAGGAGGGAGGGAAGGAAGGAAGGAAGGAAGGAAGGAAGGAAGGAAGGAAGGAAGGAAGGAAGGAAGGAAGGAAGGAAGGAAGGAAATCATTTATTTTTAGCATAATTAAATAGTATGAGTTTGCAATAAACATTAAAATCCACTATTGTGTGAAATTTAGAACTGTTGCAGTGGAGACAAGTTAATATCAACATTGCAAAATAAAGAATGAGATCATCAGGATGCACTTTGTATTGAATGGAGGATATTTTCTCCTTAATACTTGTTTTATATTTAGTCCAGCACTTCTCCTCAATGTGAAATTATTTTGGCTAAAATTAGTATGGTTCCTATTTTTTTTATTACCCTATCAGCATTTTATTCTTTTTCGGGCTAAACTTCAAAGCCTTTCAAGGCTATAAAAACAGCCATGGCACCAATTAGCATTACAGCTTTCTTTGTCTTTTTTAATAAGCACTTGGTAGTAGTGAAACCAGGAGGAACCTAAACGCATGCTTTCAGCTAGCAAAAGTAATTGCAGTGTTTAATTTTTCCAACACAATTTTAAGGATTAATTATATGGAAATCTCTTAACAATTGCACTGCTTTCTGCCACTGTGTTTACACATTGTTTTAAAATAGTTTCAGCATTTAGAGATCTCTTCAGAGAAGAAAGGGAACTATTTATCTAAGCTCAGATCTCTGTCACTTCTAAATGCTAATAATTGAAACATGACCAGAAGTAGCCTTGCGTAATGGGAATGGCCTTGGGAGACAGGAGGAAACAGCTACAGCCAAGACAATGGTTGAATGAATGACAGTTGATCCTGCAGAGGAGGGTGGCAAAAGCATCTCAGAAGGGCTCTTCCCATAGTTTTCACAACTGTAAAGTAAGACCAGTAAGAGTTTCTTCAAACTTGTAAAATTCTGTTAATGTAACCTTATAATAAAGATAAAGTTAATATTCAGTCTTGTCTTCTAGTATGGACTGTCTCACAAATCGTAGAACCAGAGGTTTAAAAAAGGTGCATTCCAACTGCCTAGCCAATAGCAGGATTAGAAGGAGCAACTTGGGCTGTCAAGTCCAGCCTCCAATCAACCTCCTGCTCCAATCAGAAAATCAAACTGAAGTACCCACAACCAATGGACAGCCGATCTCTACCTGCATACATCCAGTAAAGGGAAGATCATCCCCTCTCAACCCAGCATTCCTGTGACAGGAGGAATAGTGACTCAGACTTCCCTAGGGGAAAAAAGGGTGAATATTGATGACGGAGGATTCAATTCTTTGGGGAACAGAAACTACAGTTTACAGACCAAACAGTCAATCTTGGGAAGTATGTCATTTCCCTGGAGCAAAAATCAAAGATGTTACTGAGAACCTTACTAAAATAATCAACCCCACGGGTTTACTACCCCTTTCTTCTTCTACTCGTGTGGACCAATGACACAACAATGAATCTAAAAACAATAACAAGATCACGAACAACTAGGAAAGAAAATTAAAGAATTAGGAGCACCGGTGGTGTTTTTATTTATACTTCCAACAAAAAGCCAATATCCAATGAGGGAGCAAGGGAGTTTAGAAACAAACCACTCACTTAAAAATTGGTGTTGTCAGGAGAACTTTGGTTTCCTAGACCATGGTCTGCACTACTTAGATGAAGGGCTACTGGCAAGGGATGGAATGAACCTCACAAGAACTGGAAGGAATATATTCGGAAAATGACTGGCTCATCTTGTCAGAAGGGGGGAAGAGGGCCAATCTTCATGACCTATAAAACCTAATTCCAAGCAAAAAACACTAGATACTGTAACTAATCATATAAAGAGAATATAGGGAATAAAGAGAAAGAAGAAGAAAAAAAGGAAAAACACAATGAAGTAAATAGTGATGGAAAGGATGGAAAACCCATTTACAAAATAGAAGATATAACAAATATACCCAAAAATATAAGGAGTATATCCAAGATGCACAAATATCTTAAATGCCTATACACAAATGCTCAAAGTTTAGGGAACAAACTTCATGTACTAGTTCAAACTTGAACTAGTACGTGAAGTAAATATGATGTATTTGGCCCGCATCTTCACCCATATCTTCAATAAATCACTAGAGATGTGCTATGTTCCTTCTTGCTTCAAACGCTCTACCATCATCCCAGTGCCGAAGAAGCCCACCATCAAGGAACTGAATGACTACAGACCAGTTGCTTTAACATCTGTAGTCATGAAAACCTTTCAATGGCTAGTGCTTTCCTACTTGAAAATCATCACGGATCCGCTGTTAGACCGCTTGCAATTTATTTTATTTATTTATTTTATTTTTATTTGATTAGATTTTTATACCGCCCTTCTTTCGAAGGACTCAGGGCGGTGTACAGCCATAAAATAAAACCCACAATATACACAAATTAAAACAGAAATTAAAACGAGCATATTACAAAAATGGCCGACATTTAAAAGTTTAAAACTCTAAAAATTAATAAATAACCCCAATTAAAATTTACTAAAACTTTTAAGCCAGTCCCGCTTGAATAAATAAATGCGTTTTCAGCTCACGGCGAAAGGTCCGAAGATCAGGCACTTGGCGTAGATCAGGGGGAAGTTCGTTCCAAAGCGTAGGAGCTCCAACAGAGAAGGCCCTACCCCTGGGGGCTGCCAGCCGACATTGTTTGGCAGACGGCACCCTGAGAAGACCCTCTCTGTGTGAGCGTACGGGTCGGTGGGAGGCATAAGGTGACAGCAGGCGGTCCCGTAAGTACCCGGGCCCTAAGCTATGGAGCGCTTTAAAGGTGGTAACCAAAATCTTAAAGCGCACCCGAAAGACCACAGGGAGCCAGTGCAGACTGCGCAGTAGTGGTGTTACATGGGAGCAACGAGTGGCTCCCGTTACTACTCGCGCAGCTGCATTCTGGACTAGCTGCAGCCTCCGGGTGCACTTCAAGGGCAGCCCCATGTAGAGAGCATTGCAATAATCCAAACGAGAAGTGACCAGAGCGTGAGTGACAGTGCATAAGGCATCCCGATCAAGGAAGGGGCACAACTGGCGAACCAAGCGTACTTGGTGAAAGGCCCTCCTGGAGACGGCCACCAAATGATCATCAAACGACAGCTGCCCATCCAAGAGGACACCCAAGTTGCGTACCCCTTCCATTGGGGCCAATAACTCGCCCCCGACAGTCAGCCGCGGTTGCAGCAGATTGTACCGGGGTGCCGTCCAGGGTGGAGAAGTACACCTGAGTGTCATCAGCGTGCAGATGGTAACTCACCCCGAAACCACTGATGACCTCATCCAGCGGCTTCATGTAGATGTTGAACAGGAGAGGCGAGAGAATCGACCGCTGAGGCACCCCACAAGTAAGGCACCTCGCGGACGATCTCTGCCCCCCTGTCAACACCATCTGCGACCGGTCAGAGAGATAGGAGGAGAACCACCGATAAACGGTGCCTCCCACTCCCAAACTCTCCATCCGGTGCAGCAGGATACCATGGTCGATGGTATCAAAAGCCGCTGAAAGATCTAATAGGACCAGGGCAGAGGAACAGCCCCTATCCCTGGCCCTCCAGAGGTCATCGACCAACGCGACCAAAGCTGTCTCCGTACTATGACCGGGCCGGAAGCCGGACTGGAACGGGTCTAGATAGACAGCTTCATCCAGGTACTGGGGAAGCTGCCATGCAACCACACTCTCTACAACTATACCCTCTCTACCATATACAATTTGCATATGGAAGCAAATAAATCAACAGATGATGCTGTTAATATGGCTCTGCACTACATCCTACAACATCTTGAATTTCCAAAAACCTATGCAAGAGTCCTCTTTGTAGACTTTAGTTCAGCATTCAATACCATCATTCCAAAAACTCTTGTAACTAAGCTAAAGCAGCTACAGGTACCTGAAAAGACTTGTAAGTGAATCACAAGCTTCCTAACAAACAGGAAGCAGCAGGTGAAGTCAAGCAGGATCACATCAGATACCTGAAAAATTAACACAGGGCCCCCCCAAGGCTGTGTGCTCTCCCCACTTCTCTTCTCTCTGTATACCAATGATTGCATCTCCAACGATCCATCTGTTAAACTACTGAAGTTTGCAGATGACACAACAGTGATCGGTCTCATTCGAGACAATGACAAATCCGCATATAGATGAGAGGTCGAACGACTAGCCTCGTGGTGCAGCCAAAACAATCTGGAACTGAACACACTCAGAACCGTAGAAATGGTGGCAGACTTTAGGAGAAACCCTTCCATACTTCCACCTCTCACAATACTAGACAACACAGTATCAACAGTAGAAACCTTCAAATTCTATCGTATCGCAAGTTCTAAAATGGACAGCTAACATCAAAAACATCATCAAAAAAGGACAAATGTCAGCCTCCACTCCAATCTTCATATAGTTTTGAATGATTATATCAGTAGATAGAATGTAAAATGTTTATTTCTGTATTATAAACTGTTAAGGAAATGAGATGTATCATGCCTCCGTCCAGGGTGAGGGAAAGGAGCCTATTATGTGTGTCGGCTGACATAACAGGGGGGAGGGATGATTAACTACTGAGTGTTATCAGCGCGCGCTTTTCTAACCGACACTTCATTCCTAAGTTGACTGACATCCAGAGACCTGTGGAAGAAGATTACCACGAGGGGCCGTGAAGGAGTTGGCATTGGACCAGACCAGCCTGACCTCCTGGAGGAGGAGGGACAATTGGGGGGATATGATATGTTAGCCATATTTTGTCTCAGTTCCAGCTTTGCTTGGCTGCTATCAAGACTGTTAAAGTAAAAGTACTTGTTTTCATTCCAAATGAAGTCAAGGTGAATTTTTTCCTATTTATAGTCGGAGGTAGCCTGACATTAAGCTGGAACTCACATCATGTCTACCAACCAGGATTGCAATCGCAATACCGAGGGGAGAAACCCAAATGTGATGGAAGGCCTGCTGCCGGCTGAACTGGGGAGGCGTCCGGAGGAATTTCTGCTGACACTTTCGACCCTGAGCTGGAAGATTGCAGAGCTCGTGGGCAGAGCAACTAAAACTGGAAGAGGAAGGTGGAAACCAAGCACCGAAAAGCTTCCTCTGGAGTAACTAAAAGGAAAAGAAAAAGGAAAAGAAAAACTGGAAACAGAACAAGAGATAAGGGACAAGCTCCAGTTGGAGGAAGCCTTACGCCTGTTCCGTGAAGTGAAAGTGAGGCAAGCAGCTCGCCAAAGGTATGAATCCCCTATTCGGTCCTCCAGGTGGGAGGGAGAAGAGGAGGAAGAGAATACAAAGGGGCCAGCTAAGGGTGACTTCCAGGGTGGTGAGATTTCTGAAGAGCCAGGGCTGGAAACTCTCTCCCCAGAGGAGGCTGAATTGGATGAGGGCCGGGCGCCACCTGCTGACCAAGCAAGGCCACGCAGGGGAAGGAAAAAGCCAAAAATTCCCCCCATATCAGAGAAATTTGATGGAAATGCGAAGGAGTTGGGACTGTTCCTGGCGAAAGTGAATGACCACATGATAGACTGGGGGGAAGATTATTGGTCACAGGCAGCACAAGTGAGAGCTGTGACTCATAATTTGACCGGAAGAGCAGCTGCGTGGTATGTGTCGTTACATACAAACCACTCCCCCTTACTGCAAAACTACGAGCATTTTATGACTGCACTGAGGAGGAGGTTTGAGGACCCCCTGGCAGAGGGGGCCAACTCAGAAAGCTCAAACTGCCCAAGGAGCTGCTGATCCAGTTCTACAGAGGAATTATTGAGTCTGTCATCTGCACCTCTATAACTGTCTGGTTTGGTTCTGCAACCCAACAAGAAAGACACAGACTTCAGAGGATAATTAGAACTGCAGAAAAAATAATTGCTACCAACCTGCCTTCCATTGAGGACCTGTATACTGCACAAATCAAGAAGAGGGCCGTGAAAATATTTACAGATCCCTCACATCCTGGGCATAAACTGTTTCAACTCCTACCCTCAAAATGATGCTGTAGAGCACTGCACACCAATTAGACACAAGAACAGTTTCTTCCCAGACGCCATCACTCTGCTAAACAAATTCCCTCAACACTGTCAAACTATTTACTAAATCTGCACTACTATTAATCTTCTTATCGTTCCCATCACCAATCTCTTTCCACTTATGACTGTATGATTGTAACTTTGTTGCTGGTAATCCTAATGATTTATATTGATATTGATTGTTCCTGATTGCTTATTTGTACCCTATGATTATCATTAAGTGTTGCATCATTAAGTGTTAAATTGTACCCTATGACCATCATTAAGTGTTGTAAGTGTTGTACCTTGATGAAGGTATCTTTTCTATTATGTACACTGAGAGCATATGCACCAAGACAAATTCCTTGTGTGTCCAATCACACTTGGCCACTAAAAATTCTATTCTATTCTATTCTATTCTATTCTATTCTATTCTATTCTATTCTATTCTATTCTATTCTATGTAGTTGCCATTACTGAAAAGTGGTGGGCTGAAACTCATGACTAGAATGTACTGATGGAAGGATACAAACTATTCAAAAGAAACAGGCCTAAAAAAAGAGGAGGTGGAGTTGCATTGTATATAAAAGATCACTACATCTCTACAGAACTCCACAAAACAAAGGATGAAAACCTCTTAGAATCCATATAGGTCAATATAAAAGGAAAAAAGAATGACATTGCTATACAGTATGTCCTAAAAACATTCCAATAAAAGAAGCAGGAAACAGCAATACAATAAACAATTCTTACTTTAAGATTCAGAGGTTTATTTCATGAGCAATTTGGAACATGAATCGCCATCATAGCAATGCAATTTCACAACAAAATTTACATTATTAAACCATTGCAATGGGGGGTCCAGAGACAATAGCTAAGTCCGGCAAGGAATAGCTACGGCCAGTGGCACTGAACTCATCCCAAGACATTCTTTTTATACTTTTCTGTATGCATTTCACAACTTACTTCCTTGTTCTGTTTTACTGACAGATAGTCTTCACATATATTTATTTTATTTATTTATTTATTTAATCAAATTTGTATACCGCCCTATCTCCCGAAGGACTCAGGGCGGTTCACAGGCCAATAAAACATATAAATACAGATTAAGATCACAATTAAAAAACTTATTCTAAAGCCAAATTAATTAAAATGATATAAATACTAAAACCAATTAAAATCAATACAAATTTAAAACCTAGCCCAGTCCTGCGCAAATGAATAAATATGTTTTAAGCTCGCGGCGGAAGGTTCGGAGGTCCGGAAGTTGACGAAGTCCTGGGGGGAGTTCATTCCAGAGGGTGGGAGCCCCCACAGAGAAGGCCCTTCCCCTGGGTGTCACCAGACGACACTGCCTAGCTGACGGCACCCTGAGGAGTCCCTCTCTGTGAGAGCGCACGGGTCGGTGAGAGGTATTCGGTAGCAGTAGGCAGTCCCGTAAGTAATCCGGCCCTATGCCATGGAGCGCTTTAAAGATGGTTACCAAACAGGGCGGCTGGGCGGTTATCTGCCGACACAATGAGGGAGGAGGCGAGCAACGCCGCTTCCTCAATGCCACTAGGTAAGTCCTATTATAGGACTTCACTAGTGTCCGATCAGCCTCCGAACGGCTAGACCTCCAGGAACTCTCTAGGCGTCTTCTCCGGCGCTTCATCCCCCTCAGCTCCTTGGAGAACCAAGGAGCCAGTTGGGGCCTGCGCCGGGTCAGAGGCCGCAAAGGCACGACACGGTCTAAGGCCCCCGCCACGGCCCGTTCCCAGGCCACAACAAGTTCCTCAACCGTGCCGTGAGCCAGACCCTCAGGAAATGGCCCAAGCTCCATCCGGAACCTCTCCGGGTCCATCAGGCGCCTGGGACGGAACCAACGTATTGGCTCCGTCTCCCTGCGGTGTTGAATGGCGGTCAGAAAGTCCAGGCGAAGGAGAGAGTGATCTGACCATGACAAAGGTTCAATGACTATTTCCTTCAAATCCAGATCTCTCAACCACTGACCAGAGATAAAAATCAGGTCCAGAGTGCCACCCCCAATGTGAGCAGGGCCATCCACTACTTGAGTCAGGTCCAAGGCCGTCATGGAAGCCGTGAACTCCCGAGCTGCTGTCGATGACGAGCCGGAAGATGGCAAGTTAAAGTCCCCCATGACTAAAAGTCTGGGGGTCTCAACTGCCACCCCAGCAAGCACCTCCAGGAGCTCGGGCAGGGCAGCTGTCACGCAGCAAGGAGCCAGGTACGTGACCAGCAAGCCCATCTGACATCTATGACCCCATCTCACAAAGAGGGATTCACACCCGGCAATTTGAGATACAGGTATCCATGTACATCTCAAACCTCTACCCGTTGGCTACTTTCAATTCCTTATTTCTCACAATTTCAAAGTTCTGATTCCAAATATATTTCAAATCACATTTCACAGCAACATCTCAGTAGGATTACAAATCGTTCTGATACACTTTGAACTATTTCTATCTAAACTTTGGTTCATGTAGCTTTGTTAGGGCCTGCTATCCTTCTGACACCTATGGACCTATGGACCTATGTCCATTTCTCACAGTTCCACCCCTTTGTCCTTGAGGACAACATAAACAAGTGATCATATAGTACCCAGCACATCAGGTGTTTAAATTTTGAGTTTCAATTAATTAATAAACCAAAACACCATTCATTTAAGATGAAGGAGGACAGCTACTTTGATAAAAAGGTGTTTCAGCAAGGCAAATGCATAAAAGGGGATAGACAGGCTGAACCATTTGAATGGTGGGACATGAAACCCTACAAACAGGGTTTCAGCATGGAACTGAAGAGGAGCAGTGCAGTGCTGGTCCAGACTGCAAGCATAAGACCTCTCCTAATGCAGGCTGTTTCTTGCAGTCATTGCTGGGCTTCCATGAAGCAGTTCTTTTATCACTTGCAATTGAAATCATAGATGAGTTGATTTGACACTAACTGTTGTCTTGGTCAAAGATTGCATGGAGGGAGGGAAAGTAGAGGTTACTATCGTTTGCTTCCTTATTGGGCAAAGCTTCAATCTTTGCCTTGGTGCAGCCAGATGACTGAGGCTGAGCAACTTCCTCGTCTGGGGTTGGTATTTTCTTACAGTGTGAAACATGCACCCAGAAAGCCAAACCTTGACACTCCACAGCTGTATTGGTGGTCAGGAAGATCTGGAACAGACCCTTCCAACAAGGTGTCAGATAATTTTTCCATTGGAACACTTTTGCAGGGATGCAATGGTTCAGGATGGTGTGCTCTTGTTGGGAGATCCTTGCTTTAATTTTCATCCAGGTGAAATTTTGCAAACATTTGCTCTGCATTTTTTTTCATCAGGTGCATTTTATGTATACTATATTCTATTATCCTCTGATTAAAATGCACAACATTCTCATGTTACAGAAGCATAATAGTATCTGGAACAAAGGGCACTGATGTTATTTGGTTTAAGCCTTCCTTAATACTACTTAAAATGGTTCTAATCATTTCTGCCCAAATCCCCAAAGCATGTTTAATACAATCAGTGGAAAGGCAATAGCAAGCATTTTTCAAATGAGAAAAGTTCCGTGGAAGATGTGTGAGAGTGTGAAAATGCAGTGTTTTACCGACAAGAGAGAAATAGAGGCAACTATTTTGTTGTTGTGAAGTGAAAAGCCAAGGTAAGATTATAATTGGGGGAGGGAAAGAAATCAGAGTAATGATTACATTGCTAAATTGTTTCTCCCATCTATTCCTCATCACTGAACAAGCCTAATGAATTCTATAATCCCAATGGACAAAAAAGACTGCATCATTTCTTTATGCATAAGGTCTTCGTTGAACCCATGATTAGGTGGCTTGACTAATGTTGTTCAGAACTGTCTGGGTCCTCTTTTTTTCCCCCTCTCTTTTTTTTAAAGTCCAGATTCCTTCAGTCGTATTTTACACAAGTTGAATTTGCAGCTGCTGTTTCCCCCCCCTCCCAACTTTATCCAAATACCCCTTCCACACACACACACACACGACTTCCTCTTTGAATGAGTCATATTCACGTCAAAGTCTATTTGTAGAGTTCACAATGGAATAAGTTTCCTGACAAAGATCATGGGCTCACAGTTTACAAATAAACTAAAAAGCAGTTAATAATAATAATAACAACAGAGTTGGAAGGGACCTTGGAGATCTTCTAGCCCAACCCCCTGCCCAGGCAGGAAACCCTACACCATCTCAGACAGATGGTTATCCAACATCTTCTTAAAAATTTCCAGTGTTGGAGCATTCACAACTTCTGCAGGCAAGTTGTTCCACTTATCGATTGTTCTAACTGTCAGGAAATTTCTCCTTAGTTCTAAGTTGCTTCTTTCTTTGATCAGTTTCCACCCATTGCTTCTTGTTCTACCCTCAGGTGATTTGGAGAACAGCCCGACTCCCTCTTCTTTGTGGCAGCCCCTGAGATATTGGAACACTGCTATCATGTCTCCCCTAGTCCTTCTTTTCATTAAACTAGACATACCCAGTTCCTGCAATCGTTCTTCATATGTTTTAGCCGCTAATCATCTTTGTTATGCTTCTCTGCGCACTTTCTAGAGTCTCAGCATCTTTTTTACATCATGGTGACCAAAACTGAATGCAATATTCCAAGTGTGGTCTTACCAAGGCATTATAGAGTGGTATTAACACTTCACGTGATCTTGATTCTATCCCTCTGTTTATGCAGCCCAGAACTGTGTTGGCTTTTTTAGCAGCTGTCACACACTGCTGGCTCATGTCTAAATGGTTGTCCAATAGGAGTTAAATCTTCAGTGTCTATAAATTTTACACTGAAAGTTTCACAAGTTTGGCAAAAGTTTGCATGGTGATTCTTTACCAAATCATAGACATAACCAATCCCCCCATCCAGGAGGGGGACCAGGAGCCCCTCGTCATAAAGCAAGAACATCCAACAGTAAATGAGCAGAGGAAGGGAGATGGGAGAAAAGAAACACACATTAACTATATGAATAATGTTTGTAATTCTGGAACACAGGCCAAAGGAAAAAGGCCTTCCTTATCTATGAAAAAGTGGTCAGGCTAAGACACTTGTGCTTACATTAACATCCCACAACCACTCATGCATGTTACAAACCAGTCACTTAGTCTGTCTCTGGCTGTTTCCCTCCAGGGAGGAAAGTACTGAAGATAGGGACCCAAAGTTGTGGAAGGTGAACTTTATTACTTTCATTACTTTTTTTTCTTCTCTTCCCCCCCCCCCCCCCCCGTGGTCACAAGTGCCAATAAAAGCAGACATCTTTCCAACAGTTATGTACCAGAGAATGACCACCAAGGAGTAATAAGGATAATGAGCCCTGTCAACAACAAGAAGACATGTTTATGTACGGAGAAGCCCATTCCCTGTCAAACAACAATAGTAAAAGACACACCACCTCAGCAAACAAGCTGACCCTTACTTACGGGGAAGGTGGTGTCTACAAAGATCAGGAACAGAACTAACAAACACACAGAACAAAAATAGAAAACCTTGAAGCAGAAGGTGGGGAAAAACACTGAATAATTGAAAGCATATGCAGTGATAACAATAACAGTAGTTACACCAACATGTGCAGTCAAAACATAGATATCTACTGGAAATCTACTACCATTATGTCCCATCCAGTGTTGCATTCATCACACACAGGATAACAATCACGACAATGAGATCAACAACAATAATCAATAATACAACTGTAATCACAAAAACCAGCACATCCAACTGGTCAAAAATAACAGCATAAAAACTTCTTCATCAAATACCAGCATAATCAACTGGTTGAAAACTCCTTTTTTTTCTTCTTTTCTTTCTTTTTTTTATTTTTACAAAATTTATTTTCCTGTAGAGTGTCATGAATGGTGAAAGCAAGCATTATCACCAAAACAAGACCACATAATACACAAGGGCACAACCCTCACCCAATACAAGGAAATGATCAGCTTCCAGGGAGACTATATTTCATTGTGTCCCAGCCACAGGGCAATCCTGGACTGTTTTGCCAGTGAAATATATCGGGAAAGACATAGGCCTGTCCCCAAAGAAGTCCAGTTGTGACTTTTCCCTTGTGACCAGATCATGTGGCAGGACCTACCCTCTCTATTAAAAAAAATATATCAAAAAACCTTTATTAAAATTTAAAATATTAAACTTTTTTTTTTAATTTGTCCATCCCCAGGATCTGTTTGTAATTGATTTTCTAACTTTTTAATTTCCTTGGACAATATGTTATAATCTCTCCACTTATCATTATTTCTTTTTTCAATATATGCTATGGTAATCCCCCTTAAATATGCTTTTGTGGTATCCGACAAAAATACCCTCTCTATCTAACTCACATACTCTGTTGTTGTTTGATGGTGTTAAAGGTACTGTCACAGGATGAAGTCTGTTCTGAGTTAGCTGACTTTTGCAATTAACTGATTGGGATTTTGTCAATGATGATGGTGTTTAAGTGGTGCTCCAATTGTTTTGGGACCCAAGGCACCTATTACTATTGGTCCTGTCTTGGCTTTCTTTTGCAACTGCTGTTTTTTTCTATTTGCAGTCTTCGTATTTTGTGATTTTTCTCCAGTTAGCAATAGCAATAACACTTAGACTTATATGCCACTTCACAGTGCTTTACAGCCCTCTCTAAGAGGTTTAAAGAGTCTGCATATTGCCCACAACAATCTGGGTTCTCATTTTACTGACTTCAGAAGGATGGAAGGATGAGTCAACCTTGAGTCTGGTGAGATTCGAACTGCCAAAGTGCAGGGAATTGGCAGTCAGCAGAAGTAACCTGCAATACTGCATTCTAACCACTGTGCCACTGCAATTCTTCTTTATCTTCTATTCTTTTCTCCCCGTGTATTGGTCACATCCACTATCCAATTTTTTTTCCTTTCTTTTTTTTTTTTTAGTAAAAAAGTTTTATTTCCATTTTCCAACAACCTATTCAATATACAGTCTCTTATTCAACATTAGTCATTAACTTTCATTTGTTACTTATTCAGACCTGCCCAGCTACCACTTCCTTCCTTAACAAACCTTTCCTCCTCCCTTCTCTACTTTCTTCTACTTTCTTCATCCTTCCTCTCCTTCGCTTTCTACATCCTCTCCTCCTTCCCTACTCTTCTCTTCCACCCTTTCTAACCCTCTCTCTTTCCCCTTTCTTCTTCCTCTCCTTTCCCCCTTTTCTATCCAGAAACAAAAAAGTACATTCTTCTTCCAGTCCATTATATATCAGTCCATTCCACTCCTAAAATCTTCAGAATCTTCCAATTAAATTAGTATTTCCAGTTCATCAATAAAATACATAGTTTTTAATATCCAATCTTCATCAATTAACACCAAATATATATCAATCCATTCCACTCCTGAAGTCTTCAGAATCTTATAGTTTTTAATATCCAATCTTCATCGATCAAGACCAAGACGATATTCCATCTTCCAGTATTCATCAGAAATTCTTTTATAATATACCTTTCTTCCTTAAACAGTCTCCCAAATATAATTCATATTTCCAGCTTAAATTTTTATCTAATCTCCAAAAATAAACAATATTCTATCTTCTCATATCTTTAATATCACTTACATAAATCAAATAACATTGCTAATATTAATATTTCTTCAATTTACCTTACATCTGTCAAATAACATTATTAAAATTATAACTTATATCCAAAATATATCAATTATAACAATTAAATTCTATTTAACCAAATACCAACATTACATCCATAAATTTTTCTATCTGTCCTCCAAAAGTTAAACAATATTCCATCTTCCCATTCCTTTATACCTCACATATATCAAATAGTAACACCTTATACCCAAAATAAGTCAGTTGTAAAAATTAAACCCTATATATATATATATATTTTTAAATACCATCAAAATCACATCTTAAGCATTCTCCTTCCCCTTGTCTTCTATCTTACACATTTTCCACCATCTGCTCATCAATCAGCTTAACATCTAACAATAAAGAATTTCCAATCTTTAATATATTGGTGTAAAAATCTCTTGTTTAAAAACTTATTAAGAAAAGATAAGCCTCAAAATTCCTATAAAAAAATAAATCCATATTTGAAGTGAAGAAGTTTCCAAGATTTTAGTAGTTAGTTCTGTTTTCTTAAGAGCCATTCTTAAACTGTAAAATCTACCAAAAGAGAAAAAAATTCAATAAACTTTTCTTCTTAAACATTGTGATAAAGAAAAGGTAAAAGAAAAAAATCATTAACAGTTCTTATTCATTCCATTTAAAAAGTAGCTTGTTATGTTCTTCTTCCTTTGTCCTTTTATAGTTTCACTTTCCTTTGTATATTGCAAACGCCATTTTAAATCCACTCAAGTTGAAAGTTAGTTCAAAGGAAAGCTATTTAAGAGCTGAAGTTAAGATTTATTACTTGCAAATTCTTGCTAGTCCTCCTACTTTGTTCTGTCTGTGTTGAGTTCTCTTTAAAAATAAATCTTGGCACAGAGATGGTCACGGCTTCTTGTTCTGTATAAACAGAAGCACCCTGGGCACGGAGCTTCGTCAGGCTAAAGGGGAGCTCTCACCCTTCGATCCCCTGGTTAAATTCCAGGGGCTCCTGGGGAGCTCTACCCAAACCTGACCACTCTTCCCTCCCCCTTCTCCTGGGGGAGAGAATTCCAAACCGTTTGACAGCCCATTTACGCTGTCAGGGACGGTCTGATGAAACCCAGGGCAGACGATCCCAAAGGAACGTCCACGAAGCCTGCGTTGCCAGCGGAAGTCCTTATATGCCACTTCACAGTGCTTTACAGCCCTCTCTAAGAGGTTTAAAGAGTCTGCATATTGCCCACAACAATCTGGGTTCTCATTTTACTGACTTCAGAAGGATGGAAGGATGAGTCAACCTTGAGTCTGGTGAGATTCGAACTGCCAAAGTGCAGGGAATTGGCAGTCAGCTGAAGTAACCTGCAATACTGCATTCTAACCACTGTGCCACTGCAATTCTTCTTTATCTTCTATTCTTTTCTCCCCGTGTATTGGTCACATCCACTATCCAGTTTTTTTCCTTTCTTATCAACAATTGCTAAATCTGGGGTAGGTGTTTGTCTGTTTGAATTCTAACGTCACAGAGGATTTTAGTGTCTTTGTTTTCCACAACTTTTTCTATTCTATGGAGCCACCAGCTCTTGCTTGCAGGCAAATGGTATTTCTTGCAGCTCTTCCAATGCATCATTGTTGTTAATTTGTTGTGCTGTTGTTGTAGACAGTCTGTGTGATCTTCTAGCAGCAGCTAAATAGGTGGTCCACTGTTTCTTCAGCTTCTTTGCAGAGGCAATACTTGCTGTCTGTTGCTATCTTTTCACTTCTGGCTTTGTGTGCATTTGTTCTAAAGGCTTGGTCTTCTGTAGCCAGAATTAGTCCCTCTGCCTCTTTCCACAATTTTTCTGCTCTTAGCCATTGCCAGGTCTTGTTATCTACTTTGCTTTCTAGATTTTTTAATCTACTTGCCATGAAATATTTGCCATGTTTCTATTCTTCATTTGGTCTTTTTTCTTTGCCTCCCTGCAACTCTCCAATATATGCAATTGGGAGGGGGAAGAAATGCAGAGGTTGGGCCTCAAACATTCAGGCAACTCCTCTGGTTTCTGGAGGTCATCAGGATTGTTGCAGATGGGTAGAAATAATTTGACCAAGGGTGATACTTTATTATGATATATTTTGCAACCAATTCTTTTAAAGAACAAAAGAAATCAGGTACTTCCTGATTTCCATTTTTAGATTCCAACACAGAACTTGTCTCTTCTTTTTGCTCTCCTATTAAAATGCTCCCTTAAGGTTGAAGGAAAACTGCCTAGAAAGGGCAACCCTGCTTGGCTGTACTTCCAGGATCACCAAGGCTGGACACTGGCCATCCCAGGGCTCGCCAGTGTCCTCCATGGGCTCTTCCTACCCAAACATTTCTCCCATTTCAGGATTTCAGATTTTTGTCCAGTCTCTTTTAAGAAGAGACTGGACAGCCATTTGTCTGGAATGGTATAGGGTCTCCTGCTTAAGCAGGGGGTTGGACTAGAAGACCTCCAAAGTCCCTTCCAACTCTGTTACTCTGATTATCAACAGACAAGAAGGGATGCTGCACTGAGGATGAAGTGCTACTAGTTAGTTTTGAGGGTGCCAGGCAACCATTAGAGATGCTGCCCAGGTCTTGCTGAAGGACCCTGACTCATTTTCACATGCTTCTTTTGCAGTCTGGCCACAGTCTTTCCCTCAAGAAAAGCTTTTTCGCCCAAGACGCATAATGGCATCTTTTAGTACTGAGAGAAAATTACCCTTTTTCTGCTGCACAAAGCAAAGCATAATGGAGGATGCCGAGTGGCAGTGTAGGTGAAGCAGCAAGCAGGGCAAGGGGTCTTCCTTAGCGATGTGCTCTGCATCACGTGTTGTGACCCAGGTTCCTGGACCCGGACTCCTGGACTCGGATGATTCAGAAAGTGAGGGAGAAGACCTGGCCAGCCCTGCTTCTCTTGAGCCCTTTCCCTCCCTGGCACCCACTCAAAGGGAGGAGGAGGGGCCGGCAAAGCCTGATTCCATGGAGCCTCCTTCTGATTTGGCAACGCCCCAAGAACAGTTTTGGAGTGACGCAAGGTTACGTAGACGTGATCGGCATGCGCAGCAGCGGAAGAGTTGGGACAAAGCCAAGTCATAATTGTCATGCAGTGACATCTGCAGAGACTATAAATAGGAGGCGGGACTTCCTGGTTTTTTGTCTTGGACAAAGTAATGAATTTGGGCGGGCAATCTGTATCAACGGAGGGAAGAATATATTCGTGAGTAATTCTGGCCTTATCTGTAATTTCCTTGTTATCTCCAGAAACTTGGCAGGTCCGTGGGTAGACGTAGCCAGGACATTTATATATATGTAAATAAATCAGAAAAGGAGGCCTCTGACTGACTCTTTGCTGGGAGTATTGGGGGGAGGGAAACAGAACATTTTGTCCAAGACCTGACTAAAACATCTTCCACCAAAGATGGACCAGCAGCAGGTACAGCAGCAGTTAGAGCAGCTACAAGCGGCTAATCAACAGCTCCAGCAGCAAGTGGCTCACTTGGCAGGCCAACTTGCTGCCAGGAATGTGCCTGCCGCCCCCGGCCTCCCACCTCCTCCTCGCCGCAGTGCCCGATAACCGTGCCGGATAAGTTTTCTGGGCAGCCTGAGATGTTCCCGACCTTCTTGGGACAGTGCCAGCTCTACATGGCTATGAGGCCAGAGGATTTCCCAGACGACCGGGCTAAGGTGGCCTTTGTGATTAACCTTCTTTCCGGCTCGGCTGCTCGATGGGCCACGCCCCTCTTGCTCCAGGACAGCCCCCTGCTGGCGGACCAACAGCGTTTTTGGCAGCACCTGCGCACCATGTATGAGGACCCCGTTCGAATGCTGACGGCAACCAGGCGCCTTAAGGAACTCTGTCAAGGGAAACGCCCCCTGCAGGAGTACATCGCCGAATTTCGTCTTTTGTGCCAGGACTCTGACTGGAATGATGCAGCGCTGGTGGACGCGTTCCAGGAGGGACTCTCAGAGGAATTGCAAGATGAGTTGGCCCGGTGGAGGCGCCATGACCTCGACAACTTGGTCCCCCTTTGTCTCTGACTCAATGCCCGTCTGCAATGGCGACCATCCCGTCGCACCCCCCGGGACCCGCCGTCGACATCTGCACCCCCACTTCCTGCACCACCAGCACCCCGGGTCGCCCCACGTTTTGTAACCGCTGCGGAAGAGCCCATGGAGTTGGGAGCGGCCAGACCTCGCCTGACAGCCCAGGAGCGGAACCGGAGGCGCCAAGGGGGATTGTGCCTGTACTGTGGGGAGCCCGGCCACTTCGCCGCTTCTTGCCCCAGAAAGCGAAGTGGGGCACGCACGCCGGTCCCCGAATCACAGCGTGACCAATCGGGAAACGGAGCAGGCCCGACCTCGGGGAAACCCTAGGTCGGGCACGTACTAAGCCCCCACTGGACGTTGCGGAAGTAGACTCTGGGCCCCCTCGGCATCTGATTCTGGACACACGGATATGGTTGGGGAACCAGTCGGATGGGCTCCAGGCGCATGCGCTGGTGGACTCAGGGGCCACAACAAACTTTATGGACCAGGCCTTTGTGACCCAGTTTGCAGTCCCCGTGGTTCCGGTGGACCCTCCAATGCGGGTAGAGACAATTGATGGACGAGAACTGGTGTCCGGCCCCATTAAATTCGCCACCCAGCCTTTGCGCCTGGCTATTGGGGACCATGAGGAGGCGATCCAGTTTTATGTCACGGCGGACCTTCATTTTCCCTTGGTCCTTGGGATGGCCTGGCTTCGGACCCACGATCCTCAGGTGGCCTGGTCGCGGAACGCCATCTCTTTCCCGAGTCTGCAGTGCGTCGACCACATCCGCCACACCGCTGCCATCACCTTGCCTCCTGAGCTGACGGACTTCGCCGACGTGTTCAGCGAGAAGGAGGCGGACCGACTATCCCCGCATCGGCCCTACGATTGCCCCGTGGACCTTCTGCCCAACGCACCACTGCCTGTGGGACGCCTGTATTCCATGTCGGAGCCCGAGTTGGCCGCCCTCAGGGACTTCCTGGACAAAAACCTGGCCCGAGGGTTCATCCGGCCTTCAAAGTCCCCTCTCTCGGCCCCGGTCCTCTTCGTGAAGAAGAAGACAGGGGACTTGTGCCTGTGCTGTGATTACCGCCGGCTAAATGCCATTACGGTACGAAATCGCTACCCCCTGCCGCTCATCCCGGAGCTACTGGAGAGGTTGCGGGAGGCCACGATCTTCACCAAGCTCGATCTCCGGGGGGCCTACAACCTGGTGCGGATGCGAGAAGGAGACGAATGGAAGACGGCATTCGGCACCCGATACGGACACTACGAATACACTGTCATGCCATTTGGGTTGACCAACGCTCCCGCCGTTTTCCAGCACTTCATGAACGACGTGTTCCGAGACATGTTGGATCGGTTTGTGGGTATCTACCTGGCCTACATCCTGATTTACTCCCGGTCCAGGGAAAGCCACCTTTGACACGTCGGTCTGGTTCTGCAATGCTTGCGGGAGCAACAACTCAATGCAAAGCTGGAGAAATGCGTCTTCTTCCGGACTTCCATAGAATTCCTCGGGCATATCATCTCGCCCAAGGGCATAGCCATGGACCCATGTAAAGTAGAAGCTTTGTGTAGCTGGGAAGCCCCTCGTCGGGTAAAGGATGTTCAGCGCCTGCTGGGCTTCGCCAACTACTACCGGACCTTCATCCCGGGCTTCGCCACACTGACGGCTCCACTTACCCAGCTCCTCAGGAAGAAGGTTGCGTTCCGGTGGGGTCCCCCGCAGCAAGAAGCATTCACAGCCCTCAAGAAAGCCTTCATCACGGAACCCGTCCTGAGGCATCCCGACCCGCTCCGGCCTTTTGTGGTGGAAACGGACGCGTCCAATGTGGCTCTGGGAGCGGTGCTGCTACAGGCTCCGACGAATGGCAGCACACTGTTTCCCTGCGCTTACTACTCCCGGAAACTCAATCCTTCCGAGCGCAACTACACTATCTGGGAAAAAGAGTTGCTGGCTATCAAGGCTGCATTCGAGGCTTGGCGACACCATCTGGAGGGGGCCCGACATCAGGTGGAGGTCCGAACGGACCATCGGAATCTCGAGCACCTCACCACAGCTCGGAAGTTGAACCAGCGGCAGATCCGGTGGTCATTGTTTTTTGCCCGGTTCAACTTCCGCGTGACCTACATTCCCAGCGGTCACAACCGGAGGGCGGATGCCCTGTCCCGCAAGCCAGAGTACCTCTGCGCCAAGGACCCCCTTCCTCCATGGACAGTGCTGCCGGCAGAAGCCTTGGCCGCAGCACGGGAGCCAGTGGACTTGCGGGCCCAGGTGCGAGAGGCGCAGCGCCAGGATGCCTGGTCGCAGCAAAGGAGAGCGGAGGTGGGCCCCGCATCTCCTTGGACCTTGGAGGAGGACTTACTCAAGTTTCGGGGGTGATTATATGTGCCCACAGGACCACTCCGAGCCCTCGTCATGACCCAGTGCCACGACAACCCTGCAGCAGGACATTTTGGGTTCCTCAAGACCCTCCACCTGGTGACACGGACCTTTTGGTGGCCCCGAGTGCGGCATGATATACATGCCTACGTGACATCCTGCGTACCGTGCTGGCAAGCCAAGACCGCCACGGGGGCACCTCCCGGGCTCCTCCAGCCCTTGCCGACACCCAACAGACCCTGGGGGGCGATCTCTATGGACTTCCTGACAGACCTGCCACCGTCCTCTGGGTTCACCACGGTGCTGGTGGTGGTGGACATGCTCACCAAGATGACACACTTCATCCCATGCCGCGGACTGCCCACAGCCGCAAAAACGGCCCGTCTCTTTCTGCAACACATCTTCCGCCTCCATGGTCTACCGGACAGGGTGGTTTCGGACCGCGGAGTTCAGTTCACAGCCCGCTTCTGGAAGAGCCTGTTGGCCGCGTTGGAGGTGCAGGTGTGTCTGTCGTCATCGCACCATCCGGAGACCGACGGGGGTACAGAGAAGGTCATCGGTATACTGGAACAGTATCTCCGTTGCTTCATCAACCAGCAACAGGACAACTGGGCTGACTACCTGTCCCTGGCGGAGTTTGCTTTTAACAACTCTCAGCACACCTCTACTCAGATGACCCCGTTCTTTGCCAATGTGGGGTACCATCCGCGCTCTTCCTCTGGCACCACCGGACTCTCCTGTTCCCGAACGCAGACCTTCCTGACGGAATTGCATGCGGTCCAACAGTTGGTACGCCAGCAGCTGAATCGGGCAAAGGAGGACTACAACGGTCCGCCGACCGCTCCCGACGGGCAATGCCCCCGCTGGCAGTTGGAGACCGGGTGTGGCTCTCCACCAAACACCTCCCGTCCGACCGCCCGGTAAAGAAGTTGGACCACCGATTCATCGGCCCGTTCCCTGTCGAGGCAGTCATCAACCCGGTAGCCTACCGACTGACCCTGCCACGATCCATGCAGATCCACCCCGTTTTTCACCAGTCCCTTCTGGTTCCTGAGGCCACACCAAGTCCCCTTCGGTGCCCAACAGCACCTGTCACTGTCGCCGAGGACGGATCGGAGGAATACGAAGTCCACAGCGTACGAGGCTCCCGCTGGCTGAAGGGTCGTTTCCAATATTTGATCGCGTGGAAGGGATACGGGACTGATTTCTCCTGGGTAGATGCCTCCGACGTTCATGCCCCTGACCTGGTGCAGACCTTCCATGAGCAGAACCCAGCCCGACCGCATCCCGATCGTCAGCCCCGGGGTAAGGGCCCTGCGGTGAGGGATAGTGTTGTGACCCAGGTTCCTGGACCCGGACTCCTGGACTCGGATGATTCAGAAAGTGAGGGAGAAGACCTGGCCAGCCCTGCTTCTCTTGAGCCCTTTCCCTCCCTGGCACCCACTCAAAGGGAGGAGGAGGGGCCGGCAAAGCCTGATTCCATGGAGCCTCCTTCTGATTTGGCAACGCCCCAAGAACAGTTTTGGAGTGACGCAAGGTTACATAGACGTGATCGGCATGCGCAGCAGCGGAAGAGTTGGGACAAAGCCAAGTCATAATTGTCATGCAGTGACATCTGCAGAGACTATAAATAGGAGGCGGGACTTCCTGGTTTTTTGTCTTGGACAAAGTAATGAATTTGGGTGGGCAATCTGTATCAACGGAGGGAAGAATATATTCGTGAGTAATTCTGGCCTTATCTGTAATTTCCTTGTTATCTCCAGAAACTTGGCAGGCCCGTGGCGTCAGGACATTTATATATATGTAAATAAATCAGAAAAGGAGGCCTCTGACTGACTCTTTGCTGGGAGTATTGGGGGAAGGGAAACAGAACATCACGCCTGGTGCAACCTCACTTTGCTCTTCTGACCTCCAACCAGAGAAACTCCTCAAGGCAGACCCGGTAGAGAGAAAGCAAATGAAAGAGTGCCAGGATTTGGAGGGGGGAGGGTGCGAGATGAGAAGGTGGAATGCAGAATGCGGAATAACAGAGTTGGAAGGGATCTTGTTGTTCAGGGGTCCCCAACCCCTGTGCTGCAGCCCATTCGGAACCGGGTCACACAAGCAGTTGGTCAGCTCCATTTGCATGAGTGGCAGGTGCGTGTGCTTGCACAAATGGTGTTGCTCACATGCATGCATGCCGCTCACACAGAACCACAGTTCTCACACAGAACCATTCCCCTCTGCAGTTCTAATGCAACCCCCTGCTCAAGAAGGTGACCCTATGCCATTCTGGAAAGATGACTGTCCAATCTCTTCTTAAAATCAGTGATGGAGCACCCTCAACTTCCAGAGGCAAGTCTTCCTGGATCAGGACAGTGGCGTAAACTGTGTGAAGATGGCTGCTGCTCACCTCACTGTTCAACTCACAAAGAACTAAATCACCAGACCTCTTTATAATACCTCATAGTTTGGGAGACTAGTATCCCCTTCCAATATTTTGCCACTCTACAAAAACCTTTTTGCTCCCAGTGAACCTGCTGCCTGACCTGCGGGATCGTCCCATGAGCTCCACTTGTGTGTATAGCTGCTTGCTGGGTAAAGGTCTCTCCAAGGCAGCTGTCTGACTAAGAACTGCTAAGATCCATGCATTTGGGTTTTAATCATCCTATTATATTGAATTCATTCATTACTAGCTTTGTAAATACTCTGTATTGTCCTAGCTTTGCTTCTGACTTATTTACAATGAGTTCACTATTTTTCTCACCAAATACATCATTGCAGACCCCTCAGAAACCCCCTTCCAGAGCGGAAGACAGAGGACCCCATTGCACTTGAGCCACCCTGCATCAAGCTCCAGAGAGTAATTCCACAGGGGCCAGGGGTCTCCCCCCCCCCATTGGCCTTCTTTCCAGGAAGGCAGAGAGAGTAGTCTCGTGGAGGAGATTCCCTCTCCCCCGCTCTGCTCTCCACACCACATTCCTCTGTCCTGCTTGAAAGGAAATGAAAGCAGAAGAGAAAGGGAGAAAATTGCAACCAAGAACATAAAGCCGTCTCAGGACAGAAGATATAAAATGAGGTTGTATGAACCAAAATCACAGATCCAAGGAAGGACCCGAGTCAGAAAGTTGTGCAGAAGGAAAAGAGAAAGCTGGTCTAGAAAACTGGGCACTTGGATTCAAAGCCCTTGTGTGTAGCCCCTCTCAGAACAGTCTGCTGTCCCAGATTCACATAATCAGCCCTTTTTCTTAATAAGCAGTAATTACTACTTTGCATTAAAGTCCTGCTGCACACTGGAGTGCTTCTAATTCTCTGACTTTTGGGGCTTCCTGTATGAAAGAAGAGAAATTGGATATTGAATTAATTGCATTTCTGTCCTTGAAAAGAGAAATCTCTTTTTAGAATTTCATAATCTGAGCTGGCTCCCATCCCAGAACTCTTTCCAATGAGAGGACTCAGCACTGGGGTGAACTAATTGCACCGAGTGCACCGACTGCTGTTCCTCACTGAGAAGGAAAGCCAAGAAACCCACTTCTTCTGAGCAGAACAGACCTCCATCTGCACAAAAGGCTGTATCTTTTCTATAACATACTTGGTTATGTAGCTCTCGCGCTAGAGATGATGCTATTTGAATCTATAACATTGACAGTCAGTCAATCAATCAATCAAACAAACAAACAAACCTTACTGCAGCATTTGATGAACTTGAGAAGATTTCCACAGAGGACTTCCAGGGAAGAAATGGTAGAGTGAACACAGATCCACAAAAATTGAGCTATTAACCACGGTAGAATGCATAGTCAATACATAGACTGACTCTTAGTAATTCCTCTCTGGAAAAGGATAGGCCTTGAGATTGCCTACAAGGGCTCTAGACTTTTGCTCACTGGAGGATATTGGGGAATAGCCATTTTGTTTAGACGGTAATCAGTACTTTCAAAAGAACACTGAGTTCACATATTTCCTTTTCTAATTGCTGTCAGAAATTTCTCGTTAACTGTTTTCCATCTTTTAGGAATCTTTGGATCAACAAGATTTACAACATTGAGTGAGTCTCCTCCAATCCTTAGTGAAAGAAATTTTAAATAAAAGTATAAGGTAAAGGTAAAGGTTTCCCTCGCACATATGTGCTAGTCATTCCTGACTTTAGGGAGCAGTGCTCATCTCCATTTCAAAGCCAAAGAGCCAGCGCTGTGCAAAGACGTCTCCATGGTCATGTGACTGGCATGATTAAATGCCAAAAGCGCACGGAACACTGTTACCATAAAAATAAAATATAGAAATTAGCAAAAGCTTTGATCCTAGAAAGTTATAAATGGTGTAATGGGTACAAATGGATTTGATATAAGATTTTTGAATTAATGATAAGACTCCTTTCCAAGGGAAAATGTTTTTGTTTTGAATTATACTTTGAAGGTTGGACAGTAGAGGGAACCAAAAGGAACTAAAGGTTACAATTAAAGGAGAAAAATACTTAAATCTGATTTACTAATACAGAATGGAGCAAAATATTTAAACATTAAACATACTGAAAGGTATTTTTGAACAATGGACTCAGAACCTATTTTGAAGAGTGTCTACCTCTATCTAATTTTAAAAGTAGATTTTAAAAAGACAAGTTAGAAGGGTGATATAGAAAAGCATGTAATAGCAAAGAGTTTTAGGGCAATATTTGAAGGAACTAAAAATCAAGATTGGAAAAAGTAAAAGGAAGGAATATAAAAGTGACTTGTTTGATCAAGGTTAATAGCCTAGTGAAGAGAAGGACCAGGACAGTGTCCAATATTTGAGGGACTGCCACAGAGAGGAAGGGATCAAGCTATTTTCCAAGGCATGTGAAGGCCAGACAAGGAATAATGGATAGAAATTGATCAAACCTAGAAATAAGGAGAATTTTTCTGACACTGAGAACAATCAACCAATGGAACAGCTTGCTTTCAGAAGTTGTGGGAACTTCAAAACTGGAAGCTTTCAAGATGAGATTGGACTCCATTTGTCAGACTCTACAGAGTCTCCTGCTTGGCGGGGTTGGACTAGATGACCTACAAGGTCCCTTCCAACTCTGTTAATCTATTATTTCACTTATTTTCTGATTTAGCCTTCAGACCCTTTAAAATTTTTGCTGCTCTTCTCTGCACTCTTTCTAGGGCCCCAGCACCCTTTTTCTTCTGTGGTGTCCAGAACTGGATGCAGTATTCCAAGCATGGCCTCACTAGTGCAGCATAAAGTGTGTGTGTGTGTGTGTGTGTGTGTGTGTGTGTGTGTGTGTGTGTGTGTGTGTGTGTGTAGGTCTTGGCATATTTGGGTCTTTTCCCGTGTAAAGTTGAGAGCATCTTGGTGACATTTCGATGAGATCTTACTCATCATCTTCAGCCTGGTGCTTTCAGCTTCGTGCTTCTGTGAGCAAAGCGTGGTCGGAGCTGCCATCTCTCTATAAATACTGGTGGGGAGGTGGGGAGTGTTGCTGTGAGCGGGTTGGTTGGCTCTGTGGTTGCATCCTGATTGGTAGATGGAGTGGGTGTTTGCAGATTGGTCTGCTGTTTTGTAGCATCCTGTGTGGGTGTGGTCCTGGTCTTTTGTTCCTGAGCTTTGATGTTGTGGCCTCTGGAATTCTGTGATGTGATGTCTTGAGCAGATGGCTGTGATGCAGCATCCCGGGCCCTGGTTTGGCTTCGAGTCTGAGGTCCTGTCATGTGTTCCTGGCATGTGTCAGCTTGCTTTGTGTGGGGATCAGAGGGGGGCGCAGCAGCCAGTGGTACCAGCATGGTCTGGCTTCTGGATGGTGGTTGTGTTTCATCTACGGGATGGGTTTGGGTTTGAATCTGGTGAGGATGATCGGTGGTGGCGTTGTGAGTTATCCTGGGTCCGGTGTCAATTTTCGTGGCTGGGACTCATTTGTTGACTAAGGCCAGTTTCCAGATGTCTAGTAGGTGGGAGGTGTCATCCCGTTTGTTCATGCTGTGGGGGTGTTTCTCTAATTTATTTATTTATTTGATTTTTATACCGCCTTTCTCCCGAAGGACTCAGGGTGGTGTACAGGCAAAAGTAAAAAAAAAAAAAAACAGACAATACAATATACAATTTAAAATGCAAGTTAAAAAACTTATTATAATTAGCCTAAAAACTTTAAAATATATAAAAAACTAAAACCCCATTTAAAATTAGTAATAAGAAATTTAAAATCGATAAAACTTAAGCCAGCCCCGCGCAAGTGAAAAGATGTGTCTGCAGCTGACTGAATCGGGATGCCGGCATCCACAGCCACTCCGTCTTGGAGGGATTAAGCTTGAGCCTGTTTCTCCCCATCCAGACCCGTACGGCTTCCAAACACCGGGACAGCACTTCAACAACTTCATTGGGGTGGCCCGGGGTGGAAAAGTACAGCTGGGTGTCATGGCTTCCATAATTATTCTCTTGTTATAGATGGTGTGTCCTAGGGAGCCATTGACCTTTTTGTAGATTAGGACGTCCAGATTAGGACGTTGGTGACTTCTGCTCCAGCAACCCACCCAGAAGCAACTTACACAAAGAAGAACAAAAAACAGAAGTTGTTCTGCAGTTATTTGGCAAGGAATTTGGCGAGATTTTGTAGAGGTGAGCCTATGGAGCTGACTATGGGTCTGAGTGGTGTTCCTTCTTTGTGTACCTTGTGGAGGTCTTTGATGTTTCGATGAAGTCTCATTCGACATCTTCAGGCTGGTGTTTTCTGCTTCGTGCTTCTAGGAGCAATGTGTCATCGCAGCTGTTTCTTCCTTTTAACCCGAATATATATATATGTTTTCTGAGGTTTTCACGGGTGTTTGTATGTAGGTCTTTGGTTATTCAGGTTTTCTCCCGTGTAAAATTGGAAGTGTCTTGGCGACGTTTCAACGAAATCCCATTCGTCATCTTCAGGCTAGGTGTTTACAGCTTACAGCTTACAGCTTCGTGCTTCGTGCTCCTACATACAAACACCCGCGAAAACCTCAGAAAACATATATATATATATGATTTTTTTTTAATATACATCAATATCAGTACATGAACAGTGAGGCAGCTGTGTATCATTCATTTGAATACAGGTAATAATGATAGTATTACTATTATTTGTTATTTAAATCATACTTATGTAATTGTATTAATATTCTTATACATATTTGTATTAAAATATAAGCCTTCATTATTTAATTGTTCAACATTTTAGTCCCCCCCATTCTAATAACAATAATAGTATCATTAGAACATACATAGTATCACCATCTTTCAACCTCTAATCTTTGTGTCTAGCTATTACTTTTAATATATTACATAAAAATGTGCATAATAATATTCCCCTATTTCTTGTGTCTGCCTCTATATTAGCTCCTAGTAAAGCCAACCTTGTATTACAAAACATTTTCTTTATCTGTTATCTCTTGCCCATTCTAAAATTTCAATTCTAATTCATTTTTTGACTTGTCTCCCAACTTCCTCCCTTGGGTCTTCATCTCCAGTGGATCTGCCCAATTCTTCATTTTCTTTTCAAATATATCTTTCTGTTTATTGCGTATCATTTTTTGGTCTTTTAGCATGTATTTCCCTGAATTGCTTCATAGATTTTTATTACCTTCTCCCTCTTATCTTCTTGTTTTGTTTGTTTATTTAGTTCTGTCTTTTTCCTGGTCTCTCCATTGTCTCCTCTATTTCCTGGGCTTTTTGATCATTATTCATTATCCCTTGTGGAGCACTTTCTAACTTCCTATTTATGTTATTCATTAAGTCCATTATCTCCCTGTGATTCCTTGTCATAGTATCATGAATGCTTTGAAACATTACCACCAATTCTTTTTGCAGCCCACTTATTTCCCCCTGCTGAAACATCTTGCCTTCTTTTTTGATAAGTCCAAATATTGCTAAGTAATCTGTCAATGTTTTGTCACTGCCCCAGAGTCTCAATTATTTTTGCCCTCAGCAAGTCAATCTGGAAACCATTCTCATGTTTCCAGTCCTGATTTTGCTCCTCTGGAAATACAGTAATATGGTTCTTTTAATCAATTTAGCTCTTTTTAGGTAATCCAGGAAAATTTCCAGATGTCTCCTTAAGTCCCCACTATAAATTCAAACATAATTTCTGATATTTAAAAGTTACTTTACTTAGATGTTTTCTGTATTTTCAGCATTAGAGCTCCAGTAGTCATGGAATAGCTAAATATAAAGCAGTAGATAGCACAGCAGTCCTCCAGATGTTATTTCCACTTTCTCCTCTGTTTATCAGTATTTTTCTGAGTTGTAGAGACGTAATGTATTCTATTCGCCAGTAGATGGCGCCTTCCATGTAACTTCAACGTTACATAAATTCTGATACGTTCCATTTGTATTTATTCAAACAAACAATCAAAATTCTGACAAGTAATTCCAGCATTCTAAAATGCCTTATTACCAATAAAAGTTAGAGATCCAATCTTTCTGTGTTTTTAAAGGTTTTATGCTTTCTTCTTAATATCCTTTTCTTTCCTTTCAGGTCTATCATTTTTCTCACTGTAATTGTTTGCCACTTAAACAAACTCTTCAAAGAGTTCCTTTTCCAGAATTAATTTTCTTTGGGATATGTTTTAAATAGAAATAAAGTCACCACACCCAGTTCTAGTCACTCTTCACTTGAGCACAGTCTTTGTTTCTTTGACTGCCCTAGTTTCACGACAGCCATAATGGCTGCCATTCCTCTTCATTGTCAGCTGAGAGGAAATTAGCCCTGGATCAAGCAGGAGAGCCACTGCTCTCCATGACCTGCAGGGCACCTCTCCACTCTTCGTCACCTCTACAGGGTGACTTTAGCCCCTTATGGGCTCCTCCAACAAAGGGATTCAGTGTGAATTTGCTGAGCCTCCCTGTCAGGCTGCCTCTGATTATATTTAGGAAAGAATACACCTTGACTTCATTTGGAAATAAAGAAAAGTACTTTTACTAAATACATCCGGACAACAGCAGTGTAAAGTTGGATCTGAGACAAAATATGGCTAACATCCCATATCCCCTCGTTAGTCCCTCCTCCCCACAAAAGGTCAGGCAGGGCTGGTCCAATGCCAGCTCCTTCTTGCCCCCCCCCCCATGGTAATCTTCTTCAGAAGGTCTCCGGCAGTTTATCATCTCAGGAATGCAGGGTTCGTTGGAAATCCCGCGCGTCTGGTGTTTATGCTGATTTTAAACATTTCCTCCCCCCTCCCTTCTTCTTTTATGTCAGATGACACTCTTAAAGGGCCCTCTTCTGTTAATCTGAATAGGATAGTATACATTTTAGGTCCATGGCTATTTTACATTAACATACTGACATTGCAATCTAATTACTGAATACAAATTGCACACATATAACACAAATAGAGTGAAGCTTGGAGGCTGACACCCACTTTTCACATCTGATAGTGCCTTGACATCAACCAGAAGTCTGATGCTATCCCTCTTTTGATGCAGCCTAGGACTGTGTTGGTTTTTTCCACAGCTTCAGCAGACTGTTGGTTCATATGTACATGGTTATCCACTAGGATACCAAGATCCCTCTCACAGGCAGTACTGTATAGCCAAGGACTGCCTATGCTATACCTGAGCATTTGGTTATTCCTGCCCAAGTGCAGGACCTTCCTTTCTCACCACTGAACTGCATCTTTTTGGATAGAGTCCAATGTTTCCTTATTGTATTCTAAGAGATTTATAATTGTGATTAATTATAATACAGTATTACTTTTCTTTTCCTTTACTATATTCTTTTTTCCCTATTTTTCTTTTTCTTTTATTTTTAGTTTGTATTTTTATTATTTCAACAATAATTTAAAAATACTATAAAAACAGGAGGTTTTGGCAGAGAAATAAAAAACAATAATAATAAAATCCACATTGAAAACTATAAGATTAAAATTCTACATGAATGATTGGACCTTATATAGATCATGTGGTATTTATCTAGTCATACAGTAATTTTAATTTTTACATACTCTTATATAGTAAAAAGAGAAGTGACATTATACTGTAATATGTGCAGATTTTATCAAAAGAACATATCATTAGAGTGTTAGGGTGAACCGAGATAAAAACAATGATATTATTGTTTGTTTCCCCGTCCCCTTAGCATCTTGAATTTAAGTAAATGAGGCACTGTTTTAAATGCTTGTAACACAAATTTCACAACTGTATATTTGAAGATCTTTATCTAACAGGAGACATCAAACATTGAACTTACCTAGGGAATCACTTAAGCACCAATAAAGAGCTTCTAGTTTCTCTGTAGAAATTGTGTATAACTTGCTCAGCTACAAAACCATAGAAATAAATAAGATGCATTTAATGAAAACCGATTTTTAATCCTTGTAAGCTACCCAGAGTTGCTAAGTGGGTGACCTAAGAAATGTAAATTATAAAATTTTAAATTAAAAGGATGTGCAATGAAATATGTGAACCAAAATAATTTGTTGGATCAAATGCTGACAGTTCCTTGGATCCAGTTATTAATATATAAGTAAATAACAAGATAAAAGCTCTGTGTGCGAGTTGGCCAGCTACATAAATTTGTTTAATTAATAAATAAATAATGATAAAAATGTCTCTACTGCAGTGAATTACAATTTCCTGATTGATTATCTCTCCCCTCCAACCTACAATTATTTTAATGAAATTAAAATAGAATAGAAAAAAATCTTTGTTTCTTAGCATTCCATTTAATGTACTGCACGACAGAATTAATCCTCAGAGTGAGTCCTGTGTTACATTGTGATATAATGATCTTAATGACTATCACCACTTAAGTATGAGCTAGCAGTGTGCATCAGCTGCCAAAAAAGCCAACAGGGCAGGAAGAAGAAGTAATGGGTAGAAGCTCATTAAAGAGAGACCGAGCCTAGAACTAAGGAAAAAGTCTTGACAGTGACAACAATTTATCAGTGGAATGGCTCACCTCCAGAGGTGGGTGCTCCATCACTGGATGTTTTCAAGAAGAAATTAGGCAGCCATTTATCCAGAATGGTAGAGGATCTCCTGCCATGGGAAGGGGGTTGAACTAGAAGGTCTCCAAGGTCACATCCAAAGTTATTATTTTATGTTCTATATAGTGATGAAGACGTTGGAGAGGGTGGAGAGCCAAGTCCATCTTTGACCACAGAGCTCCCTTGTGGATTTGGGCCAGTCTGTCTCTCAGCCCACGGAAGTTCCTGCAGTATAGAAAGAGATCCTGTATGGCCCTTAGATGGAAGAATATCTGAAGGCAAGAAAAATAGGTCCTCCAAGGGAACTATCAGTATTCTAATTTTACAGAAAGTATTATAGTTTTCTGGGATCAGAATGTTCTGATTGAAGGCATTGAAAGCAGCTCTGATTCTCTTATGGAGAACAAAGGCCAGTGAGGAGGCAGCTTGTTTTTAGGCATGAATGATCCTTTTTTTAAAAAGTCAGGAAAATTGGGAAAAGAATGAGAAGTCATTAATCACAGAATTGACCAACCTGAAGTACCTTGGTACTCGATATAAGCTCAGCTAAGATATTGCCACAAAGAGGAAGGAGCCAGCAATTGCCTGAAAAACAATACAGAGTGTAGTGCCAATCTGTGGACTTAGAAGTCACCAGGTTGAGCAGAAGACAGATTAGGTCACTCCAAGAAATGCATCAAAAGTAATTCATTTGATTCATTCATTCATTCATTCATTTTGTTGTGACCCAGACCCAAGTAGGTAGCAACAAACTCAGTCCGTGATAAAATAAACTTTATTCAAACAGCTGGGAATTACCTCATTCCCAGTGTTGTTCAACTCAAAGTAAAAAAAGGCCTCTCAAACACAAATTCTTCAGTTATCACAAACCTGAGTCCAATTAAGCAAACTGCCAAAGGTCCTTCCTGATAAATGTCCAAAAGTTACCAAAACACAAAGCAGAGGATGCAGCTACAACGTTGTTTTCCGGCAAGCTGAAGCATCGGTGCTGGTCTGTTATTAAGCCTTATGGGAGCGGCCAATCATCTCTTGGTCCTACTCCCGAGTTGTCCTCTCTGCTTGAGCTGCTCTTGCCTTTTGGCAGCTCTCCTCATGCGTGCATTAGGAACAGGCTCCTCCAGTTCCTCTTCCTCACTATTATCAGTCTCTGGAGGCTCTGGAGTCCGCACCTCACTTCCTGATGGCCCTGGTCTCACCTCAGCCTTATCGCTGTCCGACTCCATTGCCAGCACCATAGGCTGCTGATGGAGTATAACACATTTGAAGATTGCAGCCTCAAAAGATCTGCAGAAATTAGGACCCACAAAGTTGGATTTTACAGTAAAGCTCCTAGATTACCAAGGGTTTTAGCTCTATGTGTCCAAAGCGATCTTAAATGTGTTCCACAGTTGAAGGGTAAAACTTAGCCATGAGTTTAAGAGCGTCTCTGAGAAACAAAGTGTGAATGAAGGCATGCCAAAGAGTCAGAATAACAGAGTTGGAAGGGATTTTTCAGATCTCCTAATCCAATTTCCCTCCTCTAGTAGGAGACTTTATACAGTTGCAGACAAATGGCTGTTCAGTGTCTTCTTAAAAGTCTCCACTGATGGAACACCCACAACTTCTGAAGGCAAGTCATTCCACTAATTAATTCTTCTCACTGTCAGAAGATTTTTCCTTAGTTCTAGGTTGCTTCTCTCCTTCATTAGTTCCATCCATTGTTTCTTGTCTTGCCTTTTGGTGGACCCCTCTTCTTTGTGGCAGGTCCTCAAATAATGGAACAATGCTCTGTCCCCTACTGATCCAGAGAGAGAGAAGTGAGGGGACATTCTATGTTGGGCAGAAGCTGAATTTTTGTCTCTTTTTCTATCCCATCATTGTTTATTTGCCAATTGATATCAAAGGACACACTGAAAAAATTCAATGGAAATGAAATGCCAGGCAGGACCCATCAAAAATATTAGTAACCCTTTGGAAGGCTTTCCCAAAGTTTTTTATATTTATTATGCTTTATATTTTTAACTGTCCATTTCCCTCAGAGAGGGACTCTGGGTGGTGTACAATATTGTCAATAAAATTAAACATTAAAATCAGAATGATTTATGATTAAAAGTTTTAAATTATAAAAACATTATAAACATTTTGGAAGGTTTGCTGGAAAAAAAAGGAAACAAATATTAAGATTCTTAGGCTGATGGAAAACTAATAAAAGAATTGGTGGTTTTTATATTAACAGTCTTTGAAATCATTCCAGCCTCTTTACAAGGTAACAGTCAATCAAAACTAAATTTATGATTAATGAGTATTGGGAGGAGAGATACATTCAAAGCTGATGTGAAATTTTGCAGTGTCTCATTGCAAAACAGTGAAATTCAGCATTGTCAGGGAAAACTCTTAGCAGGAGACCAGATGTGATTTGATCATGAAGGATGCATTTCATAACACAAATCACAAAAGATTACAAAAGGTAAAATAAAAAACCCAATTCAAAAAGTGTATGGAACAGAGAGAAGAATCAAGTAGCTGACCTGGCACATGGAAGAATAGCTTGGCCAGAGAGAGGTATCATTTCTGGGGTACTGCTTTGAGTATAGTTTATTTAGCAATAAAATTGTGCAAAAGTAGTTGGTAAAAAAAAATAGAGGGTCCTGCCTTTGATCTCTGTAGGGGCTGCTGAAGGGACCCTTGGGACCCCAGCAGCCTCAGCTGCAGTCATGGATGCAATGAAGTACAGAAACAGAATTCTTCTGCCTGTGATGGAAACACCATCCACTGACTAGGACCTTGAATACAGAAGCTTATTTATTTATTTATTTATTTATTTATTTATTTATTTATTTATTCGTATTTCTATACCGCCCTATCTCCCTAAGGACTCAGGGCGGTGTACAGCCATATAAAAACAAACAAATATACAAAATAAAACATTCATCTAAAAAACTTATTATAAAGGCCAAATATTTAAAATCAGATATAAATAATAAAACCCAATTTAAAACCAAAGCTAAAATTAGTCATTTAAAAATTTAAAACCCTAGTCCAGTCCTGCGCAAATGAATAGATGTGTCTTAAGCTCGCGGCGGAAGGTCCAAAGGTCAGGAAGTTGACGAAGTCCTAGGGGAAGCTCGTTCCAGAGGGTGGGAGCCCCCACAGAAAAGGCCCTTCCCCTGGGCGTCGCCAGTCGGCACTGCCTGGCCGACGGCACCCTGAGGAGTCCCTCTCTGTGAGAGCGCACGGGTCGGTGGGAGGCATTCGGTGGCAGCAGACGGTCCCGTAAGTAACCCGGCCCTATGCCATGGAGCGCTTTGAAGATCATTACCAAAACCTTGAAGCGCACCCGGAAAACCACAGGCAGCCAGTGCAGTCTGCGCAGGAGAGGTGTTACATGGGAGCCACGAGGGGCTCCCTCTATCACCCGCGCAGCTGCATTCTGAACTACCTGGAGTCTCCGGGTGCTCCTCAAGGGGAGCCCCATGTAGAGAGCATTGCAGTAGTCCAGCCGAGATGTCACGAGAGCATGAGTGACTGTGCACAAGGCATCCCGGTCTAGAAAGGGGCGCAATTGGCGAACCAGGCGAACCTGGTAAAAGGCTTTCCTGGAGACGGCCGTCAAATGGTCTTCAAAAGACAGCCGTCCATCCAGGAGAACGCCCAAATTGCGCACCCTCTCCATTGGGGCCGATGACTCGCCCCCAACAGTCAGCCGCGGCTGCAGCCGACTGTACCGGGATGCCGGCATCCACAGCCACTCCGTCTTGGAGGGATTGAGCTTGAGCCTGTTTCTCCCCATCCAGACCTGTACGGCCTCCAGACACCAGGACAACACCTCGATAGCTTCGTTGGGGTGGTCCGGTGTGGAAAAGTACAGCTGAGTGTCGTCAGCGTACAGCTGCTACCTCACACCAAAACCACTGATGATCTCACCCAGCGACTTCATATAGATGTTGAACAAGAGGGGCGAGAGAATCGACCCCTGAGGCACCCCACAAGTGAGGCGTCTCGGGGCCGACCTCTGCCCCCCCGTCAACACCGTCTGCGACCAATCGGAGAGATAGGAGGAGAACCACCGATAAACGGTGCCTCCCACTCCCAATCCCTCCAACCGGTGCAGCAGGATACCATGGTCGATGGTATCAAAAGCCGCTGAGAGGTCTAATAGGACCAAGGCAGAGGAATAACCCCTATCCCTGGCCCTCCAGAGATCATCCACCAACGCGACCAAAGCTGTCTCAGTGCTGTATCCGGGCCGGAAGCCGGACTGGAACGGGTCTAGATAGACGGTTTCCTCCAGGTACCGGGGCAGCTGACATGCCACCACACTCTCTACAACCTTCGCCGCGAAGCTTCTACCCATCCCCAAATTGTCACAGCATTCTGGTAAAAATATATCTATGTGCCTACTTCTTAAAAAAGCTTTCCACTGCTATAACAGAACCCCTAAGCATAACCTTTGAAAAATCTTTCAGGACCAGCTCCCTACCCAACTTATGGTCACTAGCCATGGTCATCCCTATCTTCAAAAAGGGAGACCCCAGCCTAGTTGAAAATTACAGACCAATCTCCTTATGTTGCATCACCTGCAAAGTCATGGAATCAATTATTAACCAATCCATTACCCTACACCTAGAAACAAACAACCTACTCTTTAATAAACAATTTGGTTTCAGAAAAAATATATCATGTAATCTACAACTTCTACACTGCAAAAATGTATGGGCTACAAATCTCGATTAGGGCAAAGCAATAGATGCAATTTACATAGACTTCTCTAAAGCCTTCGATTCAGTGGTACATGACAAACTACTTCTAAAACTAAAATCCTATAGCATCTCTGGACCCCTACATAATTGAATAACCGCATTCCTGTCAAACAGACAACAATCTTCGGACTTTTCGCCGTGAGCTGAAAACGCATTTATTTATTCAAGCGGGACTGGCTTAAGAGTTTTATTAAATTTTAATTGGGGTTATTTATGAATTTTAGGGTTTTAAATTTTTTAAATTTCGGCCATCTTTGTAATATGCTTGGTTTTAAGTTTCTGTTTTAATGTGTATATTGTGGGTTTTTATTATCTGGCTGTACACCGCCCTGAGTCCTTCGGGAGAAGGGCGGTATAAAAATCTAATAAAATAAAATAAATAAATAAATAAACAAGTGGTAAATAGGGAGCATCCTATCAAATCCTGCACCTGTTAATAGTGGTGTCCCCAAAGGCAGCATTCTAGGACCAACACTCTTCATACATATAGAATATGACCTTTGCAATCATATTATAAGCAACTGAATTCTCTTCAACGATGATGTAAAACTATTTAACACCACTGACAATGCTGCTACCCTTCAAAAAGACCTTGACTTTGTGTCAGAATGGTCAAACAATTGGCAACTCCAAATCTCAACCAACAAATGCTCTGTCTTACACATTGGTAAAAAGAATCAGAACACAAAATACAAGCTGAGTGGACACGACCTTGTAGATGACCCTCACTGTGTCAAGGACCTTGGAGTACTCATATTTAATGATCTAAGTCCCAAAGCTCACTGTAACAACATTGCCATTAGGCATTAAGAGTTGTAAACCTAATCTTGTGTAGCTTCTTTTCCGGTAATATTACACTACTAACCAGAGCATACCAAACATTTGCTAGACCAATTCTCGAATATAGCTCATCGGTCTGGAACACGCACTGCATATCAGACATTAAAACTTAAAAAATATATATATCAAAACTTAGACAAAAGAATTCTAGCTATTGAACAAAACTTAGAAAAGAAAATTCTAACAGTTATTGAACAAAGCTTCACAAATCTGGTAGAACAAATTACAACACAAAGAAATGAAAACTCACCTGATCTAAATCTCTTCCCAACCCATCTAACACTACATAATACACAACTTACAACACAACTAGACAACAAATAACTACAACACAACCTAGACAACAAATAACTACTAACCAACTAATTAGAGATGCCATGGAGAGAGGAAAAAAATAAATAATGCAATATTATTTGGATTAGAAAATACTAACAAACCAGAGATCACTAAGATTCACAACATCATTGGAAATTATAATTCATCAACCATCTCCCCAAATGAAATAATTGCAGTCTCCAGAAGCGGACCAGAATATAAAAACAGTGATGGATCAATAGTACCAAGATTCTGTAGAGTCATATGCATGAATGAGGACAGCAAACGTAAGTTCATTTATACTATAAACTCAATTGCTAAAACCAACCCTGCCTATAGTAAACTTAGATCATGTCCTGATCTATCTTTTCTGCAACAGATACGTTCTCGTGAACTCCGCACGGAACTTAAAACGAAGACAAGACAATGGTGAATCCAACCTATACATTGACTACCATGCTGATTGCATAAAAAATAAAACCTACAATCAAAAAATCACCACCAAACCCTCCATCATCCAAAACATCCAACCAGCCATCCCAATGTTCAATCAAGTATCCATCACTCAACCATCCATCCAAACAGCCATCCAAACAGCCATCCAACAAACCATCCAAACAGCCATCCAAACAGCCATCCAAACAGCCATCCAACCAACCATCCAAACAGCCATCCAACCAACCATCTCAGCAAACAATCAAATATCCAACATCCAAACATTCACCACCCAAAACATCCATCCACCCATCTAATCACCTATACAACCACCTCTTATACATATCCCTCAACCAACTTACATCCAAAACTAGGTATGCACGCCCCTTACCTCTTCAACACCAACCACTACAGATCTTAAATGCAAATTTATAAATGCAAGAGGCATTGTTAACAAATTACCTGAATTTATCCTCTTGTTAAACAGTGGTACATTTGATATTATATTTGTTTGTGAAACATGGCTGAACTCATCCCTCCCTGACTCCATTGTTTCAAACAAAGAATATCAAGTTTATCAATCAGATCGTGAAAACCGAAGAAGTGGTGGAGTGGCTATTTTTTACAAAAAGTCACTGAATCTAAAAAACATTCAAGTTGCACATAAACTTTATCTTCCTGAAACTATTGTATGCGACCTATCCCTTAACACCACACTTAGATTCTTACTATGCTACAGAGCCCCTGACTACAACATTACCCATGCAAATACGTTAACCTCACTGCTAACATGGGCTATCTCTTGCCCATATCCACTCATCTTCCTGGGTGACCTAAATCTACCACTTATTAACTGGATAACTAATGAATATATTTATTTTTATTTATTTATTTATTTTGTCACAACAATATATATAAGTATCATACAAAAAGATTATATAGTGTATAAACATATATATGAGTAAATATTAGGAGGAATAAGCATAAGTGTTTGGGTTCTTTTTTCCAATATGTAAGACTGAGCATCTGCTGGTTGAGATTTGGAGTTGCCAAGTTTTAGACCAAGTGGTTAGATGATCAAGGTCTTTTTGAATGGTAGATGTATTGTCTGTGGTGTTAAATAGTTTGACATCGTCAGCAAAGAGAACACAATTACTTGAGATATGGTCACAAAGATCATTTATGTATAATATGAAGAGTGTTGGTCCAAGAACGCTGCCTTGAGGAACGCCACTCTTGACAGGAACAGGGTTTGATAGAGCATTGCCAATTTTGACCACTTGTTGTCTGTTAGACAGAAAAGCAGATATCCATTTGTGAAGGGGTCCTGAAATGCCATAGGATTTTAGTTTTAGGAGAAGTTTATCGTGTACTACTGAGTCAAAAGCTCTGCAGAAGTCTATGTAGATTGCATCTATTGTTTTGCCTTGATCAAGATTTGTAGTCCATATGTTTTTACAGTGAAGAAGTTGTAAGTTACATGATAATTTTTCCCTGAAACCAAATTGTTTATTAGAGAGTAGGTTGTTTGTTTCTAAGTGTGAGGTGATGGATTGGTTGATGATTGATTACATGATTTTGCAGGTGACACAGCACAAAGAGATTGGTCTGTAATTTTCGACTAAGCTGGGGTCTCCTTTTTTGAAGATTGGGATGACTGTGGCTAGTGACCAAAGTTTGGGAAGGGAACTGATCATGAAAGCTTTATCAAAGATTATGCTTAGGGGTTCTGCTATATTAGTGGAAAGTTTTTTTTAAGAAGTATGCACATAGTCCATCGGGTCCAATAGATAGCGATGGTTTTAAGTTATGAAGAGCTTTTACAACATTATCTTCTGTGAAATCTATATGTGTTAAGTCGTCATACTCATTGCTGGTACGATTTGGGAATGTTGGATATGTTTCGTCGCTGTTAACAAAAACTGAGCCAAAGAATATGTTGAAGAGGTTTGCTTTAACTGTTTCGTCATTGCATTCTTTGCCTTTTGAATCTTTTAGTGGTGGGATGGATCCTGAGTCTTTAAGTTTATTGTTGACAAAATTATAAAAGGCACGATTGGAATTTGTGCGCAAAAGGTCCTCTTCTTGCTTGGTGTGGTAATTTGTGCATTCAGTTTTTATTTGGTTGCATATATTCCTGTAGAGGTTTTTGAAGTTTGCTACATAGCCTTTTTTTTATTCTCCAGAGGGATTTTTTTTTTGATTGAAGCTTTTTTATTGATATGGGTAGTTTGCTTTTCCTGATTTTGGTAGTTTGCTTTTCCTGATTTTGGTGGTGGGATGGATCTTGAGTCTTTAAGTTTATTGTTCACAAAATTATAAAAGGCATGAGTGGAATTTGTACGCAGAAGGTCTTCTTCTTGCTTTGTATGGTAAATGGTACATTCAGTTTTTATTTGGTTGCAAATATTTCTGTAGCGGTTTTTGAAGTTTGCTACATGGCCCTTTTTGTTTTTTCTCCAAAGGGATTTTCTTTTTGGATTGAAGTTTTTTTATTGATATGGGTAATTTTTTAATTATTATTATTTGGTGGTGATTTGTGGTACGTATAGTTTGATGATTCTATTGATTTCAAGTAGGAAAACTCTGTAGTGGTCTTCGGCAGTGATACAGGTTGAGAATAGATTTTGCCAGTCAAGAGATGAGAGGTCGTTGTTTATGAGGTCATAGTTGGCTTTTTTGAAATTGTAGTTAGGAGTACTATTATTATGACTATTTATGTGAGGGCATATATTGAGACAAAAGTCTATCATGCAGTAGTCACTGTTGGAAAAGGGTTCTTTTATTTGTAGTCCATAAATTGAGTTTGTGTTATTGCAAAAGATGAGGTCGAGGCAGTTCTTGAGTCTCGTATTGTTAGTTACTAGTTGTTCAAGACCTAGGTGTGTAACAGCGTTGTATAGAATAGTATGGATTGGTTCAGTTGTACATTCATTTGTACATGAATGTACATGGCAATTTAATCTGAATAATTAGATTTTGTGAGGAATTTCAATCACTCTTTCACAATTTGTCTTCTCTCGGGTGGCACTGGATTTCTTTAACAGCACAACTCAAGAATTATGGGAGTGTAGTGCAGTAGCCCCTGGAGGGCCATCACATCCTTATTCCTTCCTTCCTTCCTTCCTTCCTTCCTTCCTGCCTGCCTGCCTGCCTGCCTGCCTGCCTGCCTTCTTCTCTGATTGTACCTTTCCTTCCTTTCTTCCCCTCTCCTCTGATTTCATCTTCCTTCCTTTAATCCTGTATATTATAGTTCATTATTGTTAGTATTTATTAAAGAATGCTGTGTAGCTAAGAAGCTCTCGGCAAAAATAACAGCAGCTGTTGTTTGTGGCTGAAGCTATCCTGGGCTGTTATTTACACACACACACACACACACACACACACACACACACACACACACCTATTTTTATTCCACTTTCCCTGGGTCCTTGGGAAAGGTATCTTTTCCTCCATTCCCATCTTTAATAATCAGGATTTTGCACCAGCACGAGATTTAAGCACACATTTTGTGAAGTGTCTCTCCTTCCCCCACCCAGGAAAAAAAAAAAAACAGGATTCAGAAACATGAACCAAGAAACCCAGGGGGGAGTCCTGTCTGGACTTGGGGGAGTGGAGCAAGAGAGGGTCGGAGGGTTCCAGTCTGAGAACTTGGTGAGGTCTGGAGCTGCTGCTGCATTTTATTCCAACAAAGGCCCTTCACTTCCCAATGGAAAATGCTCTGAAGTGGGTGGGAGTCAAAGAGCCAGTCAATACCAGGAGGGGGGTCCTCTATCCACTCCCCCCTTGTAGCCTTTTAGCTACTATTGTCCCACCTTGCTTCCCCCTCCCCTTAAAATAAGACTAGGGAAGAAAGCCGGGAGGGGGAATCTAAGGGGAAGAGAAGAGGAGACCCAGGCAGGTTCATCTCTGAAAAGCCTCACAGTTGAAATCAGATTTCAGCTGATTTCCTCTCTGATCCTCCAACGAACAGATCCCACCCCCCTTTTTGCACTCTAGACTGCCAAGCCTTTATTTTCCCCATTTATTGGGCAAAATTGGATTTTTATTAAGTCTTTGCCCCACCCCATGCCAAAAGGAAAGCCAGCAAGGCTTCTCCTCCTAGAAGCCCCCCTACCCTTTCCCCTGCTCCCTTCCCCCTACCCTACACTGGATCCCACTTCGGGACAATGGAGCACGCACTAGAACCGTGTGTTGGGGCAACGTGGGAGCATGCCTTCTGACCCTCCAGTGCTCAGCCAGCAAATCTCCACACTCCTCCAGGCTCAGCTTGCTGATGAGGGGGGAGGAGCCCTGATGCCTCTGCTGCCCCACCCCCATGGCCCCAGCCAACGATGCCTGGCTCAAAGGCACAGTGCATTTCAAAGGTGGCAGCTCGCATCTGGAAGTGCTGAACAATGTCCTGCTGCATGAGCTGGGCCAGGCCTCTCCACCGTCCAACTTGCCAGTGGGGGCGCATCTGTTGGGCCAGCCCTCCCTCTGGGCTCTTGTGCTCAGTGCTCAACCGGGGGAGGGGAGCGCTTCCCCATGCTGCCCCCTTCTTTTTCTTGGCCCTGCTGATGAGGGAGGAGGAAGGCCAGGCTTGTGGGATGGTCTACACCCCACAAGATCAGCTACTGCCGTTCTCTCCCCTCCCTCTTTGTGCTGCACCAAGGAGGCTGAGGCATGCTAAGAGCTTGGTCTGTTGCAGCCGCAGGCAAGCAGACAGTGTGAGGGAGAGAGCAGGGCCAGCGGTAGCACTTAAAAAAGTAAGACCTCCCCAAAAATAAGCCCGAGTGGTTATTTTCAATCCCAAAAGAAAATAAGACCAGGTCTAATTTTGGAGAAAGACAGTAATCAAGTTGAAATACCTCTAAAACAGGGATAGAATGCTTCTGGTTCAGACCAGATCACGCAATCTGGTAGCGATGGGGCAGGTAGTTTGGAGAACCGGTAGCAAAAATCCCTGCCCACTCCCCAGCCCATGCCCATCCAATCACCCGATCCCCATTTGCCTACTGCTGCTTCTTTCAGGCTCACTCCTGCCTTGCTTTGCTTCGGCTGCTGCATTCAATTGCATCAGTTAGCAACTGAATCTGCCTGCCTGCAATCCATCTCATCGGTGAGCAACTCAATCTGCCTGCCTTGTCCCTTGAATTGGGTAAGTAAGGTGGGGGGAAAGCTTTAAAAAAATAGTTAATTAGGTTTTTTTTAAAGAGTTTAATTTTTTTTAGACATAGCAATTAACTTTAAATTGCTACATCTAAATTTAAAAGTAAGTTTTAAATTTAACTGCTTTTATCTAAAAATATAAATAAAATAATAAAATAAAATATTTGTGCAGCTTTCTGAGATTTTGTGTGTTTCTGTAGTGTTTCACTCTAACTACACAAACACACAAAATCTCACAAAGCTGTATGTGGCATTTTGTGCATGTGTGTGTGAGTCAGTTGTGTTGTGTTGTGTTGTGTTGTGTGTGTAAAGTGTGAAAGTTGGTTTTTGAGCTTTTTGTGGCTGTGTGAGGTTCCAGCTTGTTGCAGGGGCCATTTTGGGTGAGGTGCAGCTGCTTTTACATTGTGTCTAAGTCAGTTGTGTTGTACTGTGTTGTATCTGTGTAAAGTGTGAAAGTTGGTTTTTGATACCTCTTATTATTTTGTATACTTTTTTTTTTTAATTTATATCCCGCCCTTCTCCGAAGACTCAGGGCGGCTTACACAGTGTTAAGCAATAGTCTTCATCCATTTGTACATTATATACAAAGTCAACTTATTGCCCCCAACAATCTGGGTCCTCATTTTACCGACCTTATAAAGGATGGAAGGCTGAGTCAACCTTGGGCCTGGTGGGACTTGAACTTGCAATAATTGCAAGCAGCTGTGTTAATAACAGACAGACTTAGTCTGCTGAGCCACCAGAGGCCACACCCTCTGGCGGCTCACATAAATAATATACTTTGTTTATTATTTTTATTATTTATTTTTATTGGCCACGCACACCCAGTCATCTGACCACCAAGCCACGCCCACAGAACCGGTAGGGAAAATTTTTAGATTTCACACCTGCTCTAAAATGTTCTACACAATGCAATGGAAAGTCAGTGCACCCATTCAACCCTCACTTTTTCTCCCAAGCCATAGACCTGCAAACCTTCTGTTGCCTACTTTGGTCCAGGGAGTTTTCCTAGGGAGTTCTGATTCTCTTAGAGACCCTCAAACTCAAAGACTAGCAAGGAACAAAGGCTTCTTTCTATCCCCACCCCCACATTCCCCAAAGCTGAGAGGGCAGGAGGGCAGGCTCCTCAATTTGCTTAGCAGCTTCAATATATTAGGAGAGGTGCAGAAGCAGCAGCTCCATCTGGTAGATGATGGAGTCTGGCAGCCAGATGAGAGGAAAACTATTGCAGATCATCACGTGATTCATTTGAGATCATGAAACATAGAATCATAGGGTTGGAAGCAGTGATGGGATTCAAATAATTTAACAACCGTTTCACCCAGGGTCAGGTTGGCCGTTGTGGGACGCGTGGCCTATTCCTGCCCTTCAGCTCTGCCACACCTGCAGGACGAGCCTCCCGCGATAGCCAACCTGACCTTGGGTGAATTGGTTGTATAATTAACCCCTACCCATTATCAAAGTGGATCCTGGGTGCTGTGCTGCAATGGAGAAAAGGGCAAAGGAGTGGCTGGCATGAGAGAAGGAGGAGCAGGGAGAAGAAAGAGAGAAAGCGGCCTCCTTCTTCCCTCATACCGGCCACTCCGTTGCCCATTTCTCCATTGCAGTACAGCTCTGTGCCGTGAAGCTTGCCCCACCCACTACCGCCCAGGTGCCCTGTAACAGGGTTACAGTTACCAGTATTTTCTTCTGCTGGTAATAGAAAATTGTTGCTCAAGTATTACAGGTTTTATATGGCCATTTGGAACACATCACACAGTGACCAAAATGGGGCAGGGAAATAGCCAAAAACAAGTTTCATAGATTACGGTTGCATAAATAGGAGCTACTGCTGCCTACCTGTCTGCTTTAGAAGTCAGGGGAGGAGGGAAAGGGCCTTTTTGTAAAAACAGTGGTGGTCTCAAAAGCAACTTGATCACCCAACTCTAAAGAGGTTGTTGAACTCAGGCCTTGCTGTTTTCAGAGACAGCTAGATGAGTCCGGCTGACAGACCTCACCCATGGGGATAGTTGGTCTGCAGCAGTCTCTCACACACGTAGACCCTTCATACAGCTTTCCCCTCGTCAGCCCTCGCTGCAGCCCCCAGGTTCCCTAGCGAGCACTGCCCATGGACAGCTACTTCTGCCTATGCCCACCAGCAACCCGCACTCCAAAAATCGTCGGTTGGGCTAGTCTCGAAAAGGATCATTTCTCAGGCAACCAGATATTGACTCCCCATCAGCCACGCTGGCGAAGAAGCTGGGCAGGGATCAGTGGGGCTTGCAAGGGGGCAACAAGGCAAATCCTTCGAGCAGACACCTGCACACAAAGGAGTCAAATGGACTGAGGGTCGGTGGCGAAGGAGGGAAGGAAGGAAGGAAGGAAGGGGCAAGCAGGTCTGGGTGCAGCAGCCCTGACTCCAAGCCCCTCTGGTGCTCTGCTGGCGCTTTAGCCCTGGGCTGCTGCTTTAGGCACAGGCTCCACCCCGCCCCCCTGCTTGCTATAAAGTAAGACAGTTTTCACCTGAGTGACATGATCGAAGGTTTCTGTCTCTCCTCCCTTGGACTTTTAGGGAGGGTTTTTTTTCCTCCACCTGGAAGGAGGTTGAACAAAAACAAGACATGTTCTGGAAAACACAGATTTTCCAGAACATGTCTAACCAGTTCGCTGAACTCAATAAAAAATTAGCTATTGGTTTTAACAAACCAGCTGAATCCTACCACTGGTTGGAAGGGACCTTGTAAGTCTTCTAGTCCAATCCCCTGCTCAAGCAGGAGACCCTATACCAGTGGTTCTCAACCTTTATAGTGCTGCGACCCCTTTAATACAATTCCCCACGATGTGGCGACCCCAACCATAAAATTATTTTTGTTTTGAATTTATTGCGCCTGAAGCTGTATTGGCTAGCGATCTGAATTGCTTGCGATTGCCTTGAGGACGGAGGCATTAAAGTGGAGACTCCTCCCCTATTAAGTTTATCGCGCCTGAAGCCAGATTAGGCTAGCGATTGGGAGTGATTGCAGCTGGCTTGAGAGGGAGACATCAGAGCAAAGATTTCTCTCTTTTTTAATTCATCGCGCCTGAAGCCGAATTCGGCTAGCAATTTGAAGAGCCTGCAGCTGGCTTGTGGAGTCAACCATTGGAGCACAATTCTTCGACTCGCAAGTATACTTCCCATATTCCCGATGGCCTTAGGCGACCCCTGGCAAATCGTCATTCGACCCCCAACGGGGTCCCGACCCACAGGTTGAGAACCGCTGCCCTATACCATTCTAGACAAATAGTTGCCCAGTCTCTCCTTGAAAACCTTCAGTGATGAAGCACCCACAACTTCTGGAAGAAAGCTATTCCACTGGTTAATTCTTCTCATTGTCAGGAAATTTCTCCTTAGTTCTAGGTTGGATCTCTCTTTAATGATCTTCCACCCACTATTTTCATCTTGCCTCTCCTCCCTGCTACTTTTGGAATATTTCAAAGCAAAATATATATTTGAAATGTACAGCTGTACAAGTCTCTGTGCCCTCTGCAATCCAGTTATGGCTACAGGATGTTTTATCTGAGGTCAAAAGAAAAAGGTCTCCAAAGAATGCATTAGCTGGAGAGCTTGGAGACAGCCTGCAAAGCATCACAACTGCAAATGGATGTTGCTGTGTGAGGTGCAAATCTCAGGATTTTGTTCATGGAACACTGACCTTCGATCTGTATAATTGGCATTGCAGACCAGTTTGAATAGTGACACTTTCCTGAGTATTTTATTCTGTATTTTGTTGTTTCGCATTATAAGTGAGTCAACCAGATGTTTGATTGATCTGTAGTTTCCTGAGTCTGGTTCCCCCCACCCCCTGTTTTTTAAAGATGGGAACCACATCAGCTCTTTTCCAATCCTGAGGTAATTCCCTGGTGTGCCAGAATTTTTGAAAGATATATACAATGGTTCTGAGATAACATCTGCCAGCTCTTTCAGAACTCTGGGATCTAATCCATCAGCTCCTGGTGATTTATATTTATATTATTTATATTATCAAAATCAGATAGGTGTTCTGTAACTATTTTCTTGCTTATTTTAATTTTTATTTCTAGTCTGTCTTTTACAATTATGTTTTTGGTATGTTGGGCTATATAGGTTTTTTTTGGGTGAAAACTGATGCAAAGAATGAGTTAAGTACTTCTGCTTTATCTCTGCTGCCTTTTACTTCCTTGCCATCTTCTCTTTTAAGTGGACGGCCTGTTCCTTGACTTTTTTCTCATTTATTTATATGTTTAAAAAAACTTGTTTTATTATCTTTGACTTTTTTTGCAAGTCTTTGTTGATTCTGAGCTTTTGCTTTCCTGACTTTATCTTTATATTGTTTGCATTATATTGAATTCCAATATGAGTCATGTGGAACATTGAAGGGAGAATTCTGGGTTTTCACAAGTCTTTTATTCATTTTAATTGTGGTTAATTTTTTTCTGCCTTGCTAAATAGAATAGAATTCTATGTGTGTGATTGGACACACAAGGAATTTGTCTTTGGTGCATACGCTCTCAGTGTACATAAAAGACAAGATACATTCGTCAAGAATCATAAGGTACAACACTTAATGATAGTCAAAGGGTACAAATAAGCAATCAGGAAACAATCAATATCAATATAAATCATAAGGATACAAGCAACAAAGTTACAGTCATGGGAGGAGATGGGTGATAGGAACAGTGAGAAGACTAATAATAATAGTAATGCAGGTGAGAAGACTAATAGTAATGCAGCCTTAGTGAATAGTTGAAAGTTTGAGAGAATACTACTACTAATAAACTATTAATAATAAACTGTAATAAACTGAATATCTTGCTATGTTGCAGTTTAAAAAAGCTTGCATCTGAACAATTTTGGAATGTATTATTTTTAATTTTGAATAGGACAGTATCTATATTGCTTCAGCATCATTTCTGAAGTGTTTTTTATTAATAATTTGGAGCCAGCTATGTTCTTGCTTAAGTCCTGCCATCTCTAACTTAAAACAAGTACAGTCAGATTTCAAAATTTCACTATGGCAAAGCCCTTGAAAATGTCCAGCTGAAATCTGAGGTTGTTAATAACCTATAGAACATCTATCTTCCTTTCTATGAAAAGTTAAGCACCTACAGGCATTTTTGTGGTCTTAATTATAGCTTCTGGGCAAATGTTTTTTCCAAATCAAATCTTGAATTTTTTTAGTAGTAATTTTATTAAAAAGTACAATTGAAAAGATAAAAACTGTTACAAAAGTGTTGGCACCTCAGTAAAAAAAAGAAAAGAAAAAAAACAGAAAGTGCAAAAATAGAAAAGAAAGAAAAAATAAGAACATAGTAAAGAAAAAGGTATTGAACTTCAAACTTAATAGGTGTGATGTAAGAGGATGGCTGTGAATCCTTACTAGAAAATGTATGTGCATGTTTGGCCATATGCATGCATGTGAAATACTACACTTAGCTGCAGAATTCTTCAAGTGAATATAAATAACTATGGTTATGAGTAGCATAGATGATAAAAAATAATCTTTGGGTGTGGTAATTAATACAAGAGAAGTTTGAGAGAAGGATGAGAGATCTTAAAAAATAGATATTTTAATTTTAATGTCAATAAAGATCAGAATGGCTAAAATGCTTTTCCAGTAGCAAGATTTAGTTATGAAAGATGGACAGAAAGAATGTCAGAAAGAGGGCAGATACCCACAAATTTGAAGGTTGACAAAGTTACCAGTAACTCTTGAATCAAATAAAGGCTGTTCCCTTGAGATGATTAATAGCACACTGAAACATACTTTGATGTCAGATATGCCTCCTTTCAGTACTCAAGAAAGAAAACCCCCGACTCTATTTCCATAGAGAAAGGTACTTTTGCTGAGTATGAACTGAATGCAATCAAAGAAAAGCAAGGTCTGAGGAAATAGGCATGAAAATCACTTATAGGAAACATACCCAAAACCCTCCCCACCAAGGGTCCAGTCAGGATTATCCAATCCACAATGCCCCCCAGGAGTCATGTGGGATGGAGCTTCAGATGGTCCCATCTGGGTACAAAGTCTTGGCTGGAGGCTACCTTGAATGGGGTAAAGCCAGTACTGTTGTGAATAGAGTTATTATAGGCGACCTCTGTGAAAGGCAGCAGGTCGACCTAGTCATCTTGCTGATAATTTATGTAACATCTAAGGTATTGTTCCAATACCGAGTTAGTTCTTTCACAAGTCCCATTGGTCTGAGGATGGTGGGTGGAGCTTAACCCCTGGGCAGAGCCTAACAACCCAGAAGTGGGAGGTGAAATGAACCCCTCTGTTCGAGATTATTCACTCCAGAACCCTGTGTAGTCTATACATGTGTTGGACAAATAGTTTAGCCAGAGTTTTAGCTGAAGGGATTTTGGGACATGGTATAACATGCAGTTGCTTGGAAGACAAATCAGTAACCACCCAAATAACTGTATTTCCCCCACTCTCGGGCAATTCAACAATAAAATCCATGGATAACTCCTTCCATGGGGCTCCCGGTCTGGCTACACTCTGAAGTAAGCCAGGGGGCTTCCCTGGAGGCTTCTTTGCTGATGCACATAGAGGGCAGCTCGCCACGTAGGCTTCTATGTCTTTCTTTAGAGCCGACCACCAGAATTGTCATTTAACTAGTTGTAATGTCTTTACGAATCCAAAATGCCCAGCGACTTTAGCATCATGGCTGTGTTGTAATATTGCTCCCCTCAAGCTGGTGGGCACATACAGCTTTGCTCCCTCACGAACTGTACACTCATTGGAGTGTTTCTTTTAACTGCTCAGTTAAGTCCCCAGATATGGTTAGGTCTGCTTTTGCTTGGGCCCGGGTGACTGCTGGCGCTGCCAGCTGTTTCAAAGGGACAATTGGACAACCCAAGCACTATTGTATTGAGGTAGTCTCAAGAGGGCATCTGCCATAAAGTTCTTTTACCCAGGAAGTTAGCACAGAGAGAAATTAAAGTGGTTAAAGTGTTGGGGCCAGCGGATTTGCTTAGATGACAACTTTCGGGGTGTTTTTAAGGCCTCTAAGTTTTTGTGATCAGTCCACACCTCAAAAGGGTGCTTCGCCCCTTCCAGGAAATGCCTCCACTTTAACAGCACCCAATGAACTGCAAAAGCCTCCTTCTCCCAGATGGCCCATCTTCTCTCAGTTTCCAACAATTTCTGGGAGGTATAAGTACAGGATTGCAATTTTCCCTTGGCATTGGCTTCAAGTAACACTGCCCTGATGGCCACATCGCTGGCATTGGCCTGAATGACAAACGGGGCCTTCATGTCTGGGTGTTTAAGGACCAGCTCAGTGGCAAACAGATATTTCAATTTTTCAAAAGCTACCTGACATTCTATAGTCCACTCGAGAGGCCGGGATGGTTTTGGCTTCACCTCACCTTTTGTTTTCAGGAGGTTAGTAATTGGTAAGGCAATCTTTGCAAACGGGGGGGATGAACTGTCGATAGAAGTTAGCAAAACCCAGGAAGCTTTGTAGTTGTTTGCAGGTATGTAGAGGCGCTCATTCTAATACTGCCCAGACTTTCTCCAGGTCCATTTCTATCCCCTCATGCGATATGCGGTACCCCAGATAGTCAACTTTAGCCTGGTGGAATTAGCATTTTGACAACTTAGCATACAGCTCAACGGCTCTACATTTTTTCAGGACAGCTCTCACTAGTTTTACGTGGTCGTCCATGATCTCGGTGTAAATAAGAATGTCAATCAAATAGACCAGAACCCCCTTTGTAAAGGTGCTCGTGCAGTACTTTGTTGATCAGTTGCATGAGCACTGTGGGGGCCCCTTGTAATCTGAAAGGGAGCACCCTAAACTGGAAACATCCCAACAGGCAATTGAAAGCAGTTTTCCATTCATCACCTTCCTTAATACGAACTCTATAATAAGCCTCCCACAAATCCAGCTTAATAAAGATCTTCCCTTTTGCCAGGTGGGCTAGCATGTCTTTCATGAGGGGCAGTGGGTAGACATTTTCCACTTAGGAGAATGTGAACAGATGATGACCTGAAATGTATGAAACTATTATACTTGATAAAATGGACAGAAATAGAAGGAGTACATAATGATAAGGTAGATGAATAGGATCAACTAGAGCAGTATTTCTCAAACTTGCAACTTTAAGATGTGTGTGTCAGATCCACTACCTTCAGTTTGGGACCTCACTGGCATTCTGACATCAGCTGGGGAAAGGAGGAGGGAACAAATGAGCAATAAAGCTGTATACCTTGATGATGGGAAATTGGGAGAGAGAATTGACAATTGAGGAAGAGCAGAATCCAGTCCGTGCTGGCATCTTCAAGGTTGTGTACCCTGAGAATGGAATTTCACTGTCAGATCCCTATCGTGATATTGCCATTTCTGTGGGGACGGGGGCCTGGATCATTTATTCACTTATTACCCTTTTCCTGTTTCCTACATATCTTGTTATCCCTTAGTTTATAACCCTAGCTCTGACACCTATCTGCCCTGTGCTTTGATTTACCTTTGGGGAATGCGTAAGGGCCATCTGTTTGGTCTCAGTTCTGAAGCCTCCGGAGAGAAGTGCCTGAGAATAGTCCCTTATCTCCTTCCCAGGATGACCATCTTCACAACATCTTCACACCTGTGGATTGGCTTATTCAACATCAGACTGAGGGAAGGGGCTTCTAACTCCTTTATCCTAATGGAATTGCCTAAGGGGACCTTACAGCCTGCTTTGCTTTTGTCCTGCAATCACTTCCTTTCAATAAAAGGTTCCTTTGAAATGCTGCTATCTCAAGAGTCCGTACTTTCTTGAATGGGGAGTAAAGGCAGGATCTTACAGAACCTGAACATCTCAGTGCTTCCCAAAACATCTTGGTGGTGCCACATTAGGCACACATGGATGGACTATGCAGGGACGGCTGGGGCTATCAAGAAGTTAGCTGTGTACTAATGTGCAGGAATTTTAGATTCCACTTGACTTTACTGCAGTCAGCATCTCTTAGTAAATGTGCCTTTTCAATCAAATGGAGTCAAGAGTTTTGCTTTCCTGGAAGATCAGACTGGGGCAGATTGGGGCAGCTGCAGGGGTGAAATGTTTTGAAGTCTGCTACCGGTTCGCTTTGTTCTCTGCGTGTGCACATTTATTTATTTATTTATTTATTATTTATTTATTTGTCACAACAATATATATAAGCATCACACAAAAAGATTATATAGTATATAAAAATATACATGAGGAAATATAAGGAGGTATAAGCGCATATATATATATATATATATAGGTCTTTGGTTCTTCGGGTTTTCTCCCGTGTAAAATTGGAAGTGTCTTGGCAACGTTTCGACGAAGTCTCATTCGTCATCTTCAGGCTTCAGCTTCATGCTTCTGGGAGCAATGTGTGATTGCAGCTGTTTCTTCCTTTTTAACTGCTAGTGGGGGTTTGAACTGATTGGATGGGAGCTTGGCTGTGCTCTGATTGGATGGTGTTTTTTTTTGTGCTCTGATTGGCTGGGGATGTGTCCTGTTTGGGTGGGGGCTTGGTTGTGCTCAGATTAGTCTGAGTTGCAGGGGGATTTGAGCTGGTGAGCTGCACTGCTGCTGTTTGGCTTCGTGGTCGTGGTCATGCTACATCTTCGTAGTGGGTGTCAGTCTGCTGCATGTATGGATTGGAGGGGTTTGAAATGGCTAATGTTGCAGCTGCGGTCTGGCTTCTGGTCCTTGGTCGTGCTTCCTGATCAGTGTGGGTTTGGGTCTGCTTTCTGGGTGGATGTGTGGTGGTGACATCCTGTGTGGACCTCGTGAGTGTGGGTCTGGTGTCATTCCTCGGGTTAAGGACTTGTTTGTCAATAAGGGCGGGTTTCCAAATGGCTGGTAGGCGGGAGGTATCATCTCATTTGTTCATGCTGTGTGGGCGTTTTTCTATCTCGATGGCTTCTCTGATTATTCTGTTGTTAAAGTGTTCAGTTTTGGCGATAGTTCTGGTCTTTTTAAAGTCAGTATCGTGTCCTGTGGCTTTAAGGTGTTGGACCAGAGAAGAAGTTGGTTCCTCTTTTTTGACTGAGTTCTTGTGTTCTTCAATGCGTGCACTTATTCTTCTGTTGGTTTGTCCGATGTATGTGGTGGGGCAGGCGGTGCATGGGATTTCATATACTCCTTGATTTTCTAACTCAATTTTGTCTTTGGGGTTTCTTAGGATGGTGGATATTTTTTGGTTTGTGCAGAATGCTGTCTTGATGTCATGTCCCACTCCTCCGCTGACGGCCGGGTCAGGGAAATCCAAATCAGGCTTGCCTCTGCAGCTCTGCCCAAAGTCCTAGCAAAGTCCTCAGAGCAGGCAGGAGACCAGAAAGTGACTTCAGCAAGATAAGTTCGACTTTGCCTGACTCAGAGATTGCCAGAAAGCAGATCCTTTATATAGGCCATGGGGTGTGGCTCCATGACTCAGCACTCATTAAGGCCTGCCCCTCCCTTCCTTCTGTTGCCTCCGCCTATCCAGTCTTCTGATGCGAGGATCACTCCAATCAGCAGCTGTTGGAAATAAACTTTCCTCAGGCTCACATGCTGTGGAGGAGGGGGAGGGGTCTAGCTGCTCCATTTGCCTGGGCATGGAGCCAGGGCTGGGGCCAGGGGGTGCTCCCTCCTCTGCAGCCTGCTTGGGCATGGAGCCAGGGCTGGGGCTGGGGCCGGGAGATGCCCCCTCCTCAGCCTGTCTGGGCATGGAGCCAGGGCTGGGGCCAGGAGGACATTCTTCAGCGTTCGGAAGCAGATAAGCAGACCCCGGCTGCGGTGAGAGCGGGCAAGACACAACACTTGATGTTATGTTTGTGGAGGATCTTGCTGATTCTGTCTGTGATGCCTTTTATATATGGGAGGAGGGCTGTGCCGTTTTCTTGTTCTCTGTCTTGGGTTTTAGTGGGGGGTTCTTTTTGGATTAGTTTGGTAATCTTATTTCTCTGGAATCCATTGGATGTTAGTGTCAAGGTTCCAGAAAAAGAGTGTGTAGTTCGGTTTTTAGGTGTTGTACGTCAGCTAAGCGTTTTGTTCTAGAGATGAGTGTCTTGGCTACGGAGTTGATCTGTGCTGGGTGGTGGTGTGAGAGTGCGTGCAGATAGCGGTTTGTGTGTGTTTTCTTCTGGTAGATGATGTGTCCTAGGGAGCCATTGGGTTTCTTGTATACTAAGACATCTAGGAAGGGAAGTTGGTTGTTAACTTATGTTTCCATGGTGAACTGTATTTTGGGGTGTAGGCTATTGAGGTGTGTGAGGAAGTTGTCAAGTTTTTCTTTCCCGTGTGGCCAGATTATGAAGGTGTCGTCTACGTATCTGAGCCAGAGTTTGGGTTTGTGATCAGATTTTTCTAGTGCTTGGGTTTCAAAGTGTTCCATGTAGAGGTTGGCAATGACACTGATCAGGAAGCATGACCAAGGACCAGAAGCCAGACCGCAGCTGCAACATTAGCCATTTCAAACCCCTCCAATCCATACATGCAGCAGACTGACACCCACTACGAAGATGTAGCATGACCACGAACACGAAGCCAAACAGCAGCAGTGCAGCTCACCAGCTCAAATCCCCCTGCAACTCAGACTAATCTGAGCACAACCAAGCCCCCACCCAAACAGGACACATCCCCAGCCAATCAGAGCACACACAAAAAAAAACCATCCAATCAGAGCACAGCCAAGCTCCCACCCAATCAGTTCAAACCCCCACTAAAGTTAAAAAAGAAGAAACAGCTGCAATCACACATTGCTCCCAGAAGCACGAAGCTGAAGCCTGAAGATGACGAATGAGACTTCATCGAAACGTCGCCAAGACACTTCCAATTTTACGAGGGAGAAAACCCGAATAACCAAAGACCTACATACAAACACCCGCGAAAACCTCAGAAAACAAATATATATATATATATTTATATATGTAGGTCTTTGGTTATTCGGGTTTTCTCCCACGTAAAATTGGAAGTGTCGTGGCAACGTTTCGATTGCTGATTGAGATTTGGAGTTGCCATGTTTTAGACCAAGTGGTTAGATGATCAAGGTCTTTTTGAATGGTAGATGTATTGTCTATGGTGTTAAATAGTTTGACATCGTCAACAAAGAGAACACAATTACCTGAGATATGGTCACAAAGATTATTTATGTATAGTATGAAGAGTGTTGGTCCAAGAACGCTGCCTTGAGGAACGCCACTCTTGACAGGAACAGGATTTGATAGAGCATTGCCAATTTTGACCACTTGTTGTCTGTTAGACAGAAAGGCAGATATCCATTTGTGAAAGGGTCCTGAAATGCCATAGGATTTTAGTTTTAGGAGAAGTTTATCATGTACTACCGAGTCAAAAGCTTTGCCGAAGTCTATGTAGATTGCATCTATTGTTTTGCCTTGATCAAGATTTGTAGTCCATATGTTTTTACAGTGGAGAAGTTGTAAGTTACATGATAATTTTTTCCTGAAACCAAATTGTTTATTAGAGTAGGTTGTTTGTTTCTAAGTGGAAGGTAATGGATTGGTTGATGATTGATTCCAAACTTTGCAGGTGACGCAGCACAGAGAGATTGGTCTGTAATTTTCAACTAAACCAACGAAGCGGTCGAGGTGATGGCCCGGTGTCTTGAGGCCGTGCGGGTCTGGATGGGGAGGAACAGGCTCCAACTCAACCCCACCAAGACAGAGTGGCTGTGGGTTCCGGTGTCCCGGTACAGTCAGCTTACACCTTTGCTGACTGTTGAGGGTGAAGTATTGGCCCCCAGGGGAAGGGTGAGCAACCTAGGTGTTTGTCGTGTCCCACTCCTCCGCTGACGGCCGGGTCAGGGAAATCCAAATCAGTCGAGCCTCTGCAGCTCTGCCAAAGTCCTAGCAAAGTCCTCAGGGTAGGCAGGAGACCAGAAAGTGACTTCAGCAAGATATGTTTAGACTTTGCCTGACTCAGAGAATGCCAGAAAGCAGATCCTTTATATAGGCCATGGGGTGTGGCTCCATGACTCAGCACTCATTAAGGCCTGCCCCTCCCTTCCTTCTGTTGCCTCCGCCTATCCAGTCTTCTGATGCGAGGGTCACTCCAATCAGCAGCTGTTGGAAATAAACTTTCCTCAGGCTCACATGCTGTGGAGGAGGGGGGGGGGTCTAGCTGCTCCATTTGCCTGGGCATGGAGCCAGGGCTGGGGCCAGGGGGTGCTCCCTCCTCTGCAGCCTGCTTGGGCATGGAGTCAGGGCTGGGGCTGGGGCCGGGAGATGCCCCCTCCTCAGCCTGTCTGGGCATGGAGCCAGGGCTGGGGCCGGGAGGACATTCTTCAGCGTTCGGAAGCAGATAAGCAGACCCCGGCTGCGGTGAGAGCGGGCAAGACACAACACTTGATGTTATGTTTGTGGAGGATCTTGCTGATTCTGTCTGTGATGCCTTTTATATATGGGAGGAGGGCTGTGCCGTTTTCTTGTTCTCTGTCTTGGGTTTTAGTGGGGGGTTCTTTTTGGATTAGTTTGGTAATCTTATTTCTCTGGAATCCATTGGATGTTAGTGTCAAGGTTCCAGAAAAAGAGTGTGTAGTTCGGTTTTTAGGTGTTGTACGTCAGCTAAGCGTTTTGTTCTAGAGATGAGTGTCTTGGCTACGGAGTTGATCTGTGCTGGATGGTGGTGTGAGAGTGCGTGCAGATAGCGGTTTGTGTGTGTTTTCTTCTGGTAGATGATGTGTCCTAGGAAGCCATTGGGTTTCTTGTATACTAAGACATCTAGGAAGGGAAGTTGGTTGTTAACTTATGTTTCCATGGTGAACTGTATTTTGGGGTGTAGGCTATTGAGGTGTGTGAGGAAGTTGTCAAGTTTTTCTTTCCCGTGTGGCCAGATTATGAAGGTGTCGTCTACGTATCTGAGCCAGAGTTTGGGTTTGTGATCAGATTTTTCTAGTGCTTGGGTTTCAAAGTGTTCCATGTAGAGGTTGGCAATGACACTGATCAGGAAGCATGACCAAGGACCAGAAGCCAGACCGCAGCTGCAACATTAGCCATTTCAAACCCCTCCAATCCATACATGCAGCAGACTGACACCCACTACGAAGATGTAGCATGACCACGACCACGAAGCCAAACAGCAGCAGTGCAGCTCACCAGCTCAAATCCCCCTGCAACTCAGACTAATCTGAGCACAACCAAGCCCCCACCCAAACAGGACACATCCCCAGCCAATCAGAGCACACACACAAAAACACCATCCAATCAGAGCACAGCCAAGCTCCCACCCAATCAGTTCAAACCCCCACTAGAAGTTAAAAAAGAAGAAACAGCTGCAATCACACATTGCTCCCAGAAGCACGAAGCTGAAGCCTGAAGATGACGAATGAGACTTCATCGAAACGTCGCCAAGACACTTCCAATTTTACGCGGGAGAAAACCCGAATAACCAAAGACCTACATACAAACACCCGCGAAAACCTCAGAAAACAAATATATATATATATGTTTATATATGTAGGGCTTTGGTTATTCCGGTTTTCTCCCACCTAAAATTGGAAGTGTGGCAACGTTTCGATTGCTGATTGAGATTTGGAGTTGCCATGTTTTAGACCAAGTGGTTAGATGATCAAGGTCTTTTTGAATGGTAGATGTATTGTCTATGGTGTTAAATAGTTTGACATCGTCAACAAAGAGAACACAATTACCTGAGATATGGTCACAAAGATTATTTATGTATAGTATGAAGAGTGTTGGTCCAAGAACGCTGCCTTGAGGAACGCCACTCTTGACAGGAACAGGATTTGATAGAGCATTGCCAATTTTGACCACTTGTTGTCTGTTAGACAGAAAGGCAGATATCCATTTGTGAAAGGGTCCTGAAATGCCATAGGATTTTAGTTTTAGGAGAAGTTTATCATGTACTACCGAGTCAAAAGCTTTGCCGAAGTCTATGTAGATTGCATCTATTGTTTTGCCTTGATCAAGATTTGTAGTCCATATGTTTTTACAGTGGAGAAGTTGTAAGTTACATGATAATTTTTTCCTGAAACCAAATTGTTTATTAGAGAGTAGGTTGTTTGTTTCTAAGTGGAAGGTAATGGATTGGTTGATGATTGATTCCAAACTTTGCAGGTGACGCAGCACAGAGAGATTGGTCTGTAATTTTCAACTAAACCAACGAAGCGGTCGAGGTGATGGCCCGGTGTCTTGAGGCCGTGCGGGTCTGGATGGGGAGGAACAGGCTCCAACTCAACCCCACCAAGACAGAGTGGCTGTGGGTTCCGGTGTCCCGGTACAGTCAGCTTACACCTTTGCTGACTGTTGAGGGTGAAGTATTGGCCCCCAGGGGAAGGGTGAGCAACCTAGGTGTTTGTCGTGTCCCACTCCTCCGCTGACGGCCGGGTCAGGGAAATCCAAATCAGGCGAGCCTCTGCAGCTCTGCCAAAGTCCTAGCAAAGTCCTCAGGGTAGGCAGGAGACCAGAAAGTGACTTCAGCAAGATATGTTTAGACTTTGCCTGACTCAGAGAATGCCAGAAAGCAGGTCCTTTATATAGGCCATGGGGTGTGGCTCCATGACTCAGCACTTATCCAGGACTGCCCCTCCCTTCCTTCTGTTGCCTCCGTCTATCAAGTCTTCTGACGTGAAGGTCACTCCAGTCTGCAGCTGTTGGCAATTGACCTCCCTCAGGCTCACATGCTGTGGAGGAGGGGGAGGGGTCTAGCTGCTCCATTTGCCTGGGCATGGAGCCAGAGCTGGGGGCTGGAGATACTTCCTCTTCAGCCTGTCTGGGCATGGAGCCAGGGCTGGGGCTGGGAGGCATACTAGGACATTCCTCCGTGTTCGGAAGCAGATAAGAAGGCCCCGGCTGTGGTGAGTTCAGACGAGACACAACAGTGTTCTCCTGGATGATCGGCTGTCCTTAGAAGAACATCTGATGGCCATCGCCAGGGGAGCATTTTATCAGGTTCACCTGATCCGCCAGTTGCGCCCCTTCCTTGACCGGGACTCCTTGCGCACGCTCACTCACGCCCTCGTTACTTCTCGCCTGGACTATTGCAATGCTCTCTACATGGGGCTCCCCTTGAAGAGCACCAGGAGGCTTCAGCTAGTCCAGAATGCGGCTGCGCAGGTAATAGAGGGAGCACCACGTTGCTCCCATATAACACCTATCCTGCATGGCCTGCACTGGCTGCCGGTAGCCTTCCGGGTGCAATTCAAGGTGTTAGTGACCACCTTCAAAGTGCTCCATGGCTTAGGACCGGGCTATTTACGAGACCGCCTACTGCCACCACTGGCCTCCCTACGACCTGTGCGCTCCCACAGAGTGGGCCGGCTCAGGGTGCTGTCGACCAAACAATGTAGGTTGGTGGCCCCCAGGGGGAGAGCCTTCTCTGTGGCAGCACTGGCCCTTTGGAACGAGTTACCTCCGGGGTAACGCCAACTCCCCGACCTCCGAACCTTCAAGCGGAAACTGAAGACCTTACTATTTAATCATGCGGGACTAGCCTGAGTGTATTTAATTATAATTTTAAATTTTAAGGGTTTTTATGTCGGTCTATGACCTTTTAGTTAATTAGGCCTATTTAATATTTGTTTTAAATTTGTTTTAAATTTGTTATTTATATTATGTATTATTTGTGTTTTTAATAAGGCTGTAAACCGCCCTGAGTCCTTCGGGAGAAGGGCGGTATAGAAATTAAACTCTAAATTAAAAAATTAAAAAATAAAAACTGGGGTCTCCTTTTTTGAAGATTGGGATGACTGTGGCTAGTGACCAAAGTTTGGGAAGGGAACTGGTCATGAAAGCTTTATCAAAGATTATGCTTAGGGGTTCTGCTATATTAGTGGAAAGTTTTTTTAAGAAGTATGCACATAGTCCATCGGGTCCAATAGATAGGGATGGTTTCAAGTTATGAAGAGCTTTTCCAACATTATCTTCTGTGAAATCTATATGTGTAATTCGTCATACTCATTGCTGGTACGATTTGGGAATGTCGGATATGTGTCACCGCTGTTAACAAAAACTGAGCCAAAGAATATGTTGAAGAGGTTTGCTTTAACAGTTTCATCATTGCATTCTTTGCCGTTAGAATCTTTTAGTGGTGGGATGGATCTAGAGTCTTTAAGTTTATTGTTCACAAAATTATAAAAGGCATGAGTGGAATTTGTACACAGAAGATCCTCTTCTTGCTTGGTGTGGTAATTTGTGCATTCAGTTTGCTTTTCCTGATCTTGGTGGTAGTTTGTGGTACGTATAGTTTAATGACTCTATTGATTTCAAGTAGGAAAACTCTATAGTGGTCTTCAGCAGTTATACAGGTTGCGAACAGATTTTGCCAGTCCAGAGATGAAAGATTGTTGTTTATAAGGTCATAGCTGGCTTTTTTGAAGTTGTAGTTAGGAATGCTATTGTTATGACGATTTATGTAAGGGCGTATATTGAGACGAAAGTCAATCATGCAGTGATCACTGTTGGAAAAGGGTTCTTTAAATTGTAGTCCATAAATTGAGTTTGTGTTGTTGCAGAAGATGAGGTCAAGGCAATTGTTGAGTCTGTATTGTTAGTTACAAGTTGTTCAAGACCTAGGTTTGTAACAGCGTTGTATAGTGTAGTATGGATTGGATCAGTTGTACATTCATTAGTTATCCAGTTAATAAGAGGTAGATTTAGGTCACTCAGGAAGATGAGAGGATATGGGCAAGAGGTAGCCCATGTTAGCAGTGAGGTTAACATATTTGCATGAGTAATGTCATAGTCAGGGGTTCTGTAGCATAGTAAGAATCTAAGTGTGGTGTTAAGGGATAGGTCTCATTCAATAGTTTCAGGAAGACAAAGTTTATGTGCAACTTGAATGTTTTTTAGATTCAGTGACTTTTTGTAAAAGATAGCCACTCCACCACCTCTTTGGTTTTTACGATCTGATCAATAAACTTGATATTCTTTGTTTGAAACAATGGAGTCAGGAAGGGATGAGTTCAGCCATGTTTCACAAACAAATATAATATCAAATGTACCACTGTTTAACAAGAGGATAAATTCAGGTAATTTGTTAACAATGCTTCTTGCATTTATTAATTTGCATTTGAGATCTGTAGTGTTGAAGAGGTAAAGGGCGTGCATAGCTAGTTTTGGATGTTAGTTGGTTGAGGGTTGTGTACAACAGGTGGTTGTATAGGTGGTTGGATGGGTGGATGGATGTTTTGGGAGGTGAATGTTTGGATGTTGGGTACTTGACTGTTTGTTGAGATGGTTGGTTGGATGGCTGGTTGGGTGGCTGGTTGGATGGATGGTTTGTTGGATGGCTGGTTGGATGGTTGTTTGGAAGGCTGGTTGGAAGATTTGTTGGATGGCTGGTTGGATGGCTGGTTGGATGGCTGGTTGGATGGCTGGTTGGATGGCTGGTTGGAAGGCTGGTTGGAAGGTTTGTTGGATGGCTGGTTGGATGGCTGGTTGGATGGCTGGTTGGATAGATGGTTGGGTGATGGCTGTTTGGATGGCTGTTTGGATGGATGGTTGATGGATGGTTGGGTGATGGGTACTTGATTGAATATTGGGATGGCTGGTTGATTGTTTTGGGTGATGGGGGGTTGGAGGTGATTTTTTGATTGTAGGTTTTATTTTTTATGCAATCAGCACGGTGTATGTATAGGTTGGATTCACCATTGTCTTGTCTTCGTTTAAGTTCCATGCGGAGTTCACGAGAATGTATCCGTTGCAGAAAAGATAGATCAGGACGTGATCTAAGTTTACTGTAGGTAGGATTGGATTTAGCAATTGAGTTTATAGTATAAATGAACTTTTTTTTTTTTTTGGTTTACATTTATATCCCGCCCTTCTCCGAAGACTCAGGGTGGCTTACAGTGTATAAGGCAAATAGTTTCATTCTATTTGTATATTTTTTTACAAAGTCAACTTATTGCCCCCCCCAACAATCTGGGTCCTCATTTTACCTACCTTATAAAGGATGGAAGGCTGAGTCAACCTTGGGCCGGGCTTGAACCTGCAGTAATTGCAGGCTACTGTGTTCTAATAACAGGCTTCTTAACAGCCTGAGCTATTCCGGCCCTTACGTTTGCTGTCTTCATTCATGCATATGACTCTACAGAATCTTGGTGCTATTGATCCATCACTGTTTTTATATTCTGGTCCATCTCTGGAGACTGCAATTATTTCACTTGGGGAGATAGTTGACGAATTATAATTTCCAATGATGTTGTGAATCTTTGTGATATCAGGCTCGTTAGTGTTTTCTAATCTAAACAATATTGCATTATTTATTTTTTGTCCTCTCTCCATAGCATCTCTAATTAGTTGGTTAGTAGTTATTTGTTGTTTAGGTTGTGTTGTAGTTATTTGTTGTCTAAGTTGTGTTGTAGGTTGTGTATTATGTAATGTTAGATGAGTTGGGAAGAGATTTAGATCATTTGAGTTTTCATTTTTTTGTGTTCTAATTTGTTTTATCAGATTTATAAAACTTTGTTCAATAACTGTTAGAATTTTTTTTTCATTTTTTTCATTTTTTGCACAATGCTTGCCAAATGTGCACTTTGTGCGCATGCGCACCACAGGCACTACCGTGCAGCACTGAAAAAGGAAGATTAAGAAGCCTTTTCTTAGGTAAGTAGAACAGTGGCGGGGGGAACAGCTGCGCTGCGCAATTTAGATTTGCTAGAAAGCATGATTTCCTGCTTTCTAGTAAATATAAATCGTGCGGCACAGCTAATTGTCAGAAATACCAGTTCGTCCAAATCAGTAGCATTTCTTTTACTACTGATTCACCCAAACCGGTAGCTTTATTACTACTGGTTCGGGAGAACTGGTCCAAACCAGTAGCATTTCACCCCTGGGCAGCTGACTGGAAATTCTGGAAGTTGGTCCATGCATCTTAAAGTTGCCAAGGTTAAGAAACTCTGAACTAGACTACTGGAATGTCCTTGAAAGAAATTATTACTAAAGACCGGACAAGAAGATGAATTCTCCATATAGTCAGCAGTAACTGAAATTGTTCAATGGCACATAATGCAAATTCATCAATTCTATTAATTATTCTTTAATCAAGGAGAACAAACTTACAACAAGCTTGATCTTAGAACAGGCTGAAGTCCTATGGTCTATGTAGTTACCTAGGAGGCAGGATTTACATCTTATGTGCAGTCTGTTGCCCAAATCAGTCAGAGTAATCAGAACAAAACCTTCCTGACTAATTTCTCCTTTCCTTTCTGGTTTCTTTTTTTCTTTCCTTTGACTTCTGCCCTGTGTTTCCATTTACAGGGGAGCTCTATTTTAATGGGCATGTTTAAAAATAGAAATCCGCTTCTAGCTCAGATCCTTTAATGACCTTCCTTCTTCTATGATTACTTCTAACATAAAGAGACAATTTCCAAGCCAAGTTCATTACAAACCATATGAAGATGCTGCTGTGCCCTGTATTTTGGATTCTTATTTAACTAATTAGTTTTTTTCCAGGATAATATCAACTGAGAGCAAAAAAACCTGTAGAATGGATTAATCAGGATCTTTTTAGAGTTCTAAAATAAGAATGTATTTGGATTTCTTTATCATTAGTGAAATAATAGTTGACAAATGAGCATGCATAATATAAATTAGCTCCCTAACTAGATGAAAAAACAATGATGTGTAAATAAGAAAAACTCAAGTATTGATGCCTTCTTGGTCATCTTGAATTCAAACCAGCTATTCTGAGAACCGATGTAGCAGGAATCATTGTTTAAAAATAGGCTGCATCATCATTTCATGATCTAGCAGTTCTTTCAAGTCAGGGTAGCTTAAGTGATTCAAGATTTCCTATCCCTTTAGGCAGTGGTGAAATCCAATTTTTTTTTACTACCGGTTCTGTGGGCATGGCTTGGTGGGGGTGGCAGGGGAAGGATATTGCAAAATCTCTATTCCCACCCCACTCTGGGGCCAGCCAGAGGTGGTATCTGCCGGTTCTCTGAACTACTCAAAATTTCTGCTACCGGTTCTCCGAACTGCTCCAGAACCTGTCAGAACCTGCTGGATTTCACCCCTGCCTTTAGGCCAGAGGATATACCCACGGTCTCTTGGCTTTATAGGCGAGCACCTTAATCACTACACCAAACTGGGTTATCTTGAATCTGCATCTGGTTTTTCCTACATTTCCCATCCTTGATTGGGATTTTCTTGATAGGACCCAATTAATAAAATCCTTTTGAAGCGTGAGCTGTTCTGAGCTGTTAGCAATCCCCATCATCATCTTGGTGTCGTCTGCATATGTGATGGGCATTTCTTCTGTTCCCTCATCTGAGTTATCCATGTAGATGTCAAAGAGTGCTGGCCTGAAGAACCCTGAAATACTTTACTGCATACCTCCTGCCATGTGAGCATAGGCCCGGTAAGGACCACACATTGGTGATAGGTGTTCAGCCAACTGCAAATCCACCTAGTAGCAAGACCTTCCATCTCACATTATTCCACATTGACCAGAAGGAGGCAGATTATCAAATGTAGATACAATTACAAGCTGTTTGGGCCTAGGATCTTTGAGTCCTGGAGTGACCTTAGTTTGCTTTTATATCTTTCATTTTTATATGGGTTTAGCTTTCAGATTATCAACCTGGAAGCTGACTTGATTGTAGTGAATTTGCTCTTCTTGACCTTGACCCATAATGCCCTCCTCAGAAGGGCATTACTGGTGATTCACCAGCCATTTGTGTGACAACAATAGGGAGCAACTCCCAACAGAGGCTTTGTTATTTGTCCATGCTGCTGGTCTCCCATTGGTACAGCTGACATTTTAGTGCACATTCAATATCTTGGAAAAAGCAAATTTACACAAGGACCATCCAGAATTTGGGATCTCATCATCAGATTTGCTACCCCAGCCTTGTAACAGAAGTCACACATTCTCCATCTTCATTTTCAGAAATTACGCAAATGAAGCAAAGAAATTATTGGTAGATCAAATATATTTTTATTCCTCTAATAGAGAAAAGCCCTAATTTGTACTTCAGCTACAAGACTGGTAATATAATCCTGATAACATATTACCAGTATTTGAATTAATGAAGTTGATAATCTGCTGTGGCTCTAACTACCACCATTCAATTGAGCATTAAAGTAGATAGATGGGGTGGTGGATACAATATTCTTCATTTGTAAAGGTTCAGCAAGCAAATGTAAAAGTTGCTGGAAATTATTTCCGCCATTGCTCCTGCAGTGAAGTTAACAGTTCAATGAATTCAAATACATCAATTCTACAAACTTGTGCAGCATTTTCATGTTGCAATCTAGTTATGTATTTCTAGATGACCAAACATGCTAAAATTGCTACTAACTACAATCCTATCACTTGGTTCACTGGGCAGAAAGGCAATATATTACTATTTTAATGGAGGATAGAATGTAAGGAACTTGAAGGAACGTAAGTCTGGGTTTGCTACTGAGAGGAGATGTTCACAGTTCAGCCCCCATGACTGCTACATTGCAGAACACTCACCATCTGCATATTAGCACAGAAAATTACCTGGGATATATATTTTCATAGTTGCACTTCCAGTCTGGGGTAAGAAAAAATCAGCTTCTCAATATGGCAAACAGGTTCTGCAGAAGGCAACTAGGGCAGCACCCATAGCATTTAGACAGGTCTTAAGGCACTCCTTGACACAGTTGCTCTCTTTGTTCCTGTAATATATTAGCTATTCCCATTGTGTGATTCATTGGAACGACTAGCTCAATAGTAACTGTGAGACGGATCTTGGAGTCCTAGTGGACAACCAGTTAAATATGATCCAGCGGTGTGTGGCAGCAGCTAAAAAAGTCAATGCATTAACAGAGGGATAGAATCAAGATCACGTGAAGTGTCAGTACCGCTATAACAGGGGTCACCAATCTTTCGGACCTCAGGGACCACTAAATTCATAATTTTAAATCCTGACCACTAAAATGAATTTTTTTAAAAAAGGTAAACAGTATTTAGTGCAATATAAAAAATGCAAATAATTTTTCTGCGGACCACCAAAATTTTTTCGTGGACTACCAGTGGTCCACGGACCACTGGTTGGTGACCACTGCACTATAAGGCCTTGATAAGACCACACTTGGAATACTGTAACCAGTTTTGATCTCCACATTATAAAAAAAGATATTAAAACTCTAGAAATGGTGAAGAGAAGAGCAATAAAGATTATTAGGGAAACATATGAAGAATGGTTGCAGAAATTGAGTATATCTAGTCTAATGAAGAAAGTGACTAGGCATGACATAATAGCAGTCTTCCAATATTTGAGGGGCTGCCACAGGAAGGGGGGTCAACCTATTTTCCAACATATCAGAAGGCAAGACAAGAAGTAATGGATGGAAATTTATCAAGGAGAGAAGCAACCTAGAACTAAGGAGAAATTTCCTGTCAGTGGGAACAATTAATCACTTCCTTGCCTTCAGAAGTTGTGGGTGCTTCATCACTGGAGGCTTTTAAGAAGAGATTGGTCAGCCATTTGTCTGAAATGGTATTGGGTCTTCTGCTCGAACAAGGGGTTGGACTAGAAGCCTCCAAGGTCTCTTCCAACTCTGTTATACTATTATTCTGACTCTTTGGCATCTAACAACCTTCTGACCACAAAGGGTCCAAGGGGAATTGAGGAAATGCTTAACTACTATGCTGCCTCTTTGTCTATCACTTTTCCTGTCTATGGGATTCCTATTTCTTTTTATTATTATTCACTTATTTCTTTTCAGTTTAATCTTTTGTTGAGTTATAGAATATTGTAAAATACAAAAGTAAAGTAGTGAGGAGGAAAAGGGGGAAGAGAAGTGAGGAAAGATAAGAAAAAAAGAAAAAGAAACATTGAGTTCTGACTCTCTCTGTAAAATAAGGCATTAACATCAAATCACAGCTTTTTGCTTTTTCATAATAAATTGAATAAGCCATTTCTGTAAAGATCTATCGATCTACTTGGTAAAACCCCAGATCAAAATTTCATTCTTTTCCACTTCAAGCATGAAGTTCAGAAGCTGTCTCCAAGTGGAAACAAAAGTACTTATGTTCTTTTCTTTAATCAAAGTAGTCAATTTTGCCACTTCAGCCAACTCCATCAACTTCTGCAACCATTCGTCCATTATGGGATTCCTAATTTCATAGCTGCTTCCTCCCTTTGTTCCTAGGCAGGCACTTCTGAAATTTTTATTCTTCTATTGGATGATGGTTGTTGGGTGAGTCTTGGCCTTTTCTTATCTCTAACATATTAGTACCAAGCCCAGTACTGAGATGGCGCCACTCAAGGCTGCCTCGGTGAAATGCTCTCTAATGGTTTCTTTATTTTTAATTATTCTCTGCAACTCGCTACGGATTTCTTACTCATAAGGCCATCTGCTAAAATTAAGCAACATTTCTTTAAGGAGCAGCTTTCTGTGATCTCACCACCACCACCCCATTTTTACAAATGGGGAGGAGATTCTAATACAGGAAGAAGCTATTTCCCCAGAGCCATGGATTACCAAAAAAACCAAATGGAAGAAGTGAAGAAAGAGAGGTAAAAGGGCAGGGATTTTAAACCGATTAAGGAATGCTCAAAATAAAACTCCTCTGCCTTCAATTTTCCTAACCAACGTTCATTCACTTGCTAATAAGTTGGATGAAATACTCCTTTTAAACAGATACAATTCTGAGGTTTACAATTCAGCAGCCCTATGCTTCCCTGAAACCTGGTTAAATGAATCAATTCATGATAGCATGATGATAACAACTGATGATAATGACATGACTATTATTAAGTGTTGTACCTTAGAATTCTTGATGAACGTATCTTTTCTTCTATGTACACTGAGAGCATATGCACCAAAGACAAATTTCTTGTGTGTCCAATCACACTTGGCCAATAATTTTTTCTATTCTATTCTATTCTATTCTATTCTATTCTATTCTATTCTATTCTATTCTATTCTATTCTATTCTATTCTATTCTATTCTTAGCCTGCATATCCCAGGGTTTCAACCAGGGGTGAAATCTAAAAATTTTTGCTACCTGTTCTGTGGGTGTGGCTTGGTGGGTGGGTGTGTCCTGTGACTGAGTGGGCATGGCCAACTCAATGTCACTCACAGCCATGCCCACTCAGTCACACACACCCCCACCAAGCCACGCCCACAGAACCCAGTAGGGGAAAAAAATTAATTTCTATTCTGCCTTTTCCCTTTCCCTCGCCACCTGTTCTCCCTTCACCTAGGCCCTGGAGCCACCACCTGCCTCAACAGGGTTGGGGAATGCACCATTCCCCAACTCCGGCCTTTCTCCGGAGCTGCCGCCCACTCACCGCCCGCTCGCCGCCTGCTCACCCTTCACCTTTACTCAGGAGCTGCAGCCCAGGTACGACCCATTCCCTGAGGCCCCGGAGTCGCCCCCTGCTCGCCGCCTCCTCAACGGGGTCGGGGAATGCACCATTCCCCATCACCAGCCTTGTCTCGGAGCCGCCGCCCACTCTTCCTTCATCACGCGCCATATACTTACTTTCCTCCAGCGGCTGGCTGCCAGGAAAGGCAAGCATCCAAAAGTTACTGGAGTTGCTCTCCTTGAATATGCCGCCTTGTTGTATGTGCCAACTGCGCAAGCGCACACCCAACCTGCCACTGATAAATAAATGAAATAAATGGTGTGCGCTTGCGCAGTCAGTGCATGGAACAAACAGCAATGGTGGCGGCATATTCAAGGGGAGGAACTCCAGTAACTTTTGGACACTTGCCTTTCCTGGCAGCCAGCCACTGGAAGAAAGTAAATATACACTGCGTGACTCCGGGACAAGGCTGCTGTCGGGGAATGGTGCTTTCATGATCAGTTCCCTTCCCAAACTTTGGTCACTAGCCACAGTCATCCCAATCTTCAAAAAAGGAGACCCCAGCTTAGTCGAAAATTACAGACCAATCTCTTTGTGCTGCGTCACCTGCAAAATCATGTAATCAATCATCAACCAATCCATCACCTCACACTTAGAAACAAACAACCTACTCTCTAATAAACAATTTGGTTTCAGGAAAAAATTATCATGTAACTTCTTCTTCTTCACTGTAAAAACATATGGACTACAAATCTTGATCAAGGCAAAACAATAGATGCAATCTACATAGACTTCTGCAAAGCTTTTGACTCAGTAGTACACGATAAACTTCTCCTAAAACTAAAATCCTATGGCATTTCAGGACCCCTTCACAAATGGATATCTGCTTTTCTGTCTAACAGACAACAAATGGTCAAAATTGGCAATGCTCTATCAAACCCTGTTCCTGTCAAGAGTGGCGTTCCTCAAGGCAGCGTTCTTGGACCAACACTCTTCATACTATACATAAATAATCTTTGTGACCATATCTCAGGTAATTGTGTTCTCTTTGCTAACGATGTCAAACTATTTAACACCACAGACAATACATGTACCATTCAAAAAGACCTTGATCATCTAACCACTTGGTCTAAAACTTGGCAAATTCAAATCTCAACCAGCAAATGCTCAGTCTTACATATTGGAAAAAAGAACCCAAACACTAAGTACATGCTTGATGGACATTACCTTACAGATGACCCCCACCCTGTTAAAGACCTTGGAGTTTTCACATCAAATGATCTAAGTGCCAAAGCCCACTGCAACTACATAGCAAAAAAGGCTCTAAAAGTTGTAAACCTAATCTTGCATAGCTTCTTTTCCAAAAACACTACACTACTAACCAGAGCATATAAAACATTTGCTAGACCAATTCTAGAATACAGCTCACCTGTCTGGAACCCTCACCACATTTCTGACATCAATAAAATTGAACATGTCCAGAAATATTTTACAAGAAGAGTTCTTCACTCCTCTGAAAACAACAAAATACCTTATCCCACCAGACTTGAAATCCTAGGCTTAGAAAACTTAGAACTCCATCGCCTTCGACAAGACCTAAGTTTAACTCATAGAATCATCTACTGTAATGTCCTTCCTGTTAAAGACTACTACAGCTTTAATTGCAATAATACAAGAGCAACCAATAGATTTAAACTTAATGTTAACTGCTTTAATCTAGATTGCAGAAAATATGACTTCTGTAACAGAATCATCAGTGCTTGGAACACTTTACCTGACTCTGTGGTCTCTTCCCATAATCCCAAAAGCTTTAACCAAAAACTTTCTACTATTGACCTCACCTCATTCCTAAGAGGACCATAAGGGGCATGCAAAGAGCACAAATGTGCCTACCATTCCTGTCCTATTGTTTTTCTTTTTTCTTCTTATATATATATGCTTATACCTCCTAATATTCCCTCATATATATGTTTATATACTATATAATCTTTTTGTGTGATGCTTATATATATTGTTGTGACAAATAAAATAAATAAATAATAAATAAATAAATTCTAGCTGACCAAATTATGGAGGCCAAATACCTCAATTGACTGGACATTCTTTTAGGCGATCTAAACAAGGCAAACTTAAGGAAAGAGCTACCACAATACTTTCAGCATTTCAATTGTCCCACTAGAGGCAAGAATACTTTAGACCATTGTTACACAACACTAAAAGATGCTTATCGGCCCTTACCACGAGCAGTTGTGGGACACTCTGATCATTGCATGATTCACCTTGTTCTTGCTTACAGGCAAAAACCCACAAAATCAACAATTAAATCAATTAAGACCTGGACTGAGGAGGCAAAGTTAAAGCTACAGGCCTGCATTGACTGCACTGATTGGAATGTTTTTGAAAGTACCTCTGCAGCCTTAGATGAACTCACAGAGACTGTAACGTCATATGTCAGCTTCTGTGAAGACCTATGTGTACCGATCAGGAACTTGCGAAGGCAAACTTAGACCACTGCTACACAACACTACTCTAGACCACTGCTACACAATACTAAAAGATGCCTATCGGTCTTTACCACGTGCAGCTGTAGGACACTCTGATCATTGCATGATTCACCTTGTACCTGCTTACAGGCAAAGACTTAAAGCCATAAAACCAATAATTAAATCAGTGAAAACCTGGACGGAGGAATCAGAATTAAAGCTACAGGCATGTTTTGACTGCACTGATTGGAATATTTTTAAAGATACCTCTGCAGACCTGGATGAACTCACAGATACTGTAACGTCATATGTCAGCTTCTGTGAAGACCTATGTGTACCTACAAGGAACTTGCGAATACACAGTAATAACAAACCTTGGTTTACACCTAAACTTAAGCAGCTACAACATTCCAAAGAGGAAGCCTACAGAAAAGGTGATAAAATGCTGTACAATCAGGCCAGAAATGCACTAACAAGGGAGATAAGAGCAGCAAAAAGAAGCTACTCTGAAAAGCTAAAGAATCAATTTTCAGCAAATGAACCAGCAAACATGTGGAAAACTCTTAAAAATATCACCAGCTATGGCAAACCTCCTTCCCAGGCTGAAGGTAATCAACAACTGGCAGATGACCTGAATGAGTTTTACTGCAGGTTTGAAAGGAAACTACAGCCACCTATCTCCACAACCCCCATCTCAGACACACCAACAACAGCCAAGCCTCCTACAACTGACCCCATTTCATTGGGTTCACAACCCCTAGTGATCACAGAAAAGGAAGTGCAGGACCTATTTCACAGACAAAAGCCAGGAAAAGCTCCAGGCCCAGACAAGATAACTCCTTCTTGCTTAAAAGTCTGTGCTGACCAATTGGCCCCCATCTTCACCCATATTTTCAATAAATCACTAGAGATGTGCTATGTTCCTTCTTGCTTCAAACGCTCTACCATCATCCCAGTGCCAAAGAAGCCCACCATCAAGGAACTGAATGACTACAGACCAGTTGCTCTAACATCTGTAGTCATGAAAACCTTTGAAAGGCTAGTGCTTTCCTACCTGAAAACCATCACGAATCCGCTTTTAGACCCCTTGCAATTTGCATACCGAGCAAATAGATCAACAGATGATGCTGTTAATATGGCTCTGCACTACATCCTACAACATCTTGAGTCTCCAAAGACCTATGCAAGGGTCCTCTTTGTAGACTTTAGTTCAGCATTCAATACCATCATTCCAGACATTCTTCTAACTAAGCTAAACCAGCTACAGGTACCGGAACAGACTTGTAAGTGGATCACAAGCTTCCTAACAAACAGGAAGCAGCAGGTGAAGCTAAGCAAGATCACATCAAATACCTGTACAATTAGCACAGGGGCCCCCAAGGCTGTGTGCTCTCCCCACTTCTCTTCTCTCTGTATACCAATGACTGCATCTCCAATGATCCATTTGTTAAGCTACTGAAGTTCGCAGATGACACAACAGTGATTGGTCTCATTCGAGACAATGACGAATCCGCATATAGACGAGAGGTCGAACGACTAGCCTTGTGGTGCAACCAAAACAATCTGGAACTGAACACACTCAAAACCGTAGAAATGGTGGTAGACTTTAGGAAAAACCCTTCCATACTTCCACCTCTCACAATACTTGACAACACAGTATCAACAGTAGAAACCTTCAAATTTCTGGGTTCTATCATATCGCAAGATCTCAAATGGACAGCTAACATCAAAACATCATTAAAAAGGACAACAAAGAATGTTCTTTCTGCGCCAACTCAGTAAGCTCAAACTGCCCAAGGAGCTGCTGATCCAATTCTACAGAGGAATTATTGAGTCTGTCATTTGCACCTCTATAACTGTCTGGTTCGGTTCTGCAACCCAACAAGAAAAACACAGACTTCAGAGGATAATTAGAACTGCAGAAAAAATAATTGCTACCAACTTGCCTTCCATTGAGGACCTGTATACTGCACGAATCAAGAAGAGGGCCGTGAAAATATTTGCAGATCCCTCGCATCCTGGACATAAACTGTTTCAACTCCTACCCTCAAAACGACGCTATAGAGCACTGCACACCAGAACAACTAGACACAAGAACAGTTTTTTCCCGAAGGCCATCACTCTGCTAAACAAATAATTCCCTCAACACTGTCAGACTATTTACTGAATCTGCAGTAATTAATTTAATTTAATTAATTTAATTAATCGTTTCATAGTTCCCATCACCAATCTCTTTCCACTTATGACTGTATGACTATAACTTGTTGCTGGCAATCCTTATGATTTATATTGATATATTATCATCAATTGTGTTGTAAATGTTGTACCTTGATGAACGTATCTTTTCTTTTATGTACACTGAGAGCATATGCACCAAGACAAATTCCTTGTGTGTCCAATCACACTTGGCCAATAAAATTCTATTCTATTCTATTCTATTCTATCATCTCAGTTCCGAAGAAGCCCACCATCAAGGAACTGAATGACTACAGACATCTAACATCTGTAGTCATGAAAACCTTTGAAAGGCTAGTGCTGTCCCATTTGAAAACCATCACAGATCCGCTGTTAGACCCCTTGAAATTTGCAAACCGAGCAAATAGATCAACAGATGATGCTGTTAATATGGCTCTGCACTACATCCTACAACATCTTGAATCTCCAAAGACCTACGCAAGGGTCCTCTTTGTAGATTTTAGTTCAGCATTCAATACCAACATTCCAGACATTCTTCTAACTAAGCTAAACTAGCTACAGCTACTGAACACACTTGTAAGTGGATCATAAGCTTCCTAACAAACAGGAAGCAGCAGGTGATGCTAAGCAGAATCACATCAGATACCTGTACAATTAGCACAGCCCCCCCCCCCGCAAGGCTGTGTGCTCTCCCCACTTCTCTTCTCTCTGTATACCAATGACTGCATCTCCAACGATCCATCTGTTAAACTACTGACTTTCGCAGATGACACAACAGTGATTGGAGACAATGATGAATCCACATACAGATGGGAGGTTGAACAATTAGCCTCATGGTGCAACCAGAACAATCTGGAACTGAACACACTCAAAACCGTAGAAATAGTGGTAGACTTTAGGAGAATCCCTTCCATTACTTCCACCTTTTACAATACTAAACAACACAGTATCAATAGTAGAGACCTTCAAATTTCTAGGTTCTACCATATCGCAAGATCTAAAATGGACAGCTAACATCAAAAACGTCATCAAAAAGGACAACAAAGAATATTCCTTCTGCGCCAATTCAGAAAGCTCAAACTGCCCAAGGAGCTGCTGATACAGTTCTACAGAGGAATTATTGAGTCTGTTATCTGCACCTCTATAACTGTCTGGTTTGGTTCTGCAACCCAGCAAGACAGACACAGACTTCAGAGGATAATTAGAACTGCAGAAAAAATAATTAGAATAGAATAGAATAGAATAGAATAGAATAGAATAGAATAGAATAGAATAGAATAGAATAGAATAGAATAGAATTTTATTGGCCAAGTGTGATTGGACACACAAGGAATTTGTCTTGGTGCATATGCTCTCAGTGTACATAAAAGAAAAGATACGTTCATCAAGGTACAACATTTACAACACAACTATTACTATCACAACACAACACAACATTACTATCAACCTGCCTTCCATTGAGGACCAGTATACTGCACAAGTCAAAAAGAGGGCTGTGAAAATATTTACAGACCCCTCACATTCTGGACATAAACTGTTTCAACTCCTACCCTCAAAATAATGCTACAGAGCATGGCACAACTAGACACAAGAACAGTTTCTTCCCGAACGCCATCACTCTGCTAAACCAATAATTCCCTCAACACTGTCAAACTATTCCCTAAATCTGCACTACTATTAATCTTCTCATTGTTCCCATCACCCCTTTCCTTCCACTTATGACTGTATGATTGTAACTTTGTTGCTTGTATCCTTATGATTTATATTGATATTGATTGTTTCCTGATTGCTTATTTGTACCCTATGACTATCATTAAGTGTTGTACCTTAGAATTCTTGACGAAGGTATCTTTTCTTTTATGTACACTGAGATATGCACCAAAGACAAATTCCTTGTGTCCAGTTACACTTGGCCAATAATATTCTATTCTATTCTATTCTATTCTATTCTATTCTATTCTATTCTATTCTATTCTATTCTATTCTATTATTACCTTAAATACATATTTTTCTTATGGTTCTAAATCCCATTTCACTAAGCATTGCTCAGATTAGATTCCCACTCTCAGGGATGCTCATATGCACTCACAAAGTTCTTTCCATCAACAACAAGGGATCGGACCATGGCAACTGTATTTCATAATTTCAAGATTTCATAAAAGAGAGAGAAAGAGTGAAATATGCTCAGCACCCGAGGGAAAATTCAGGAAAGCAAAGATGAACAAGAAAGTGTTGGTCTCTAAGAAGCTGTAAAAGGTTGGATGCTCCTTTTAAAGATACTTTTGAAGTCTCAAGGAATCATCTTTGTGCAGAAGCATATTAGACACATGAAAGCAGGAGAGGATCAAAGAGTCCAGGATGCTACAAATGGCACAGAAACTGGTGGGGTCAGCCTAGTGGTCAGAGACCTGAAATCTCTGCATCAATACAGGCTAGGATCAAACCAAATAGAATAGAATAGAATAGAATAGAATAGAATAGAATAGAATAGAATAGAATAGAATAGAATAGAATTCTTTATTGGCCAAGTGTGATTGGACACACAAGGAATTTGTCTTGGTGCATATGTTCTCAGTGTACATAAAAGAAAAGATACATTTGACAAGAATCATAAGGCACAACACTTAATGATAGTCATAGGCAGTGGTGAAATCCAATTTTTTTTTACTACCGGTTCTGTGGGTGTGGCTTGGTGAGTATTGTGTGGCTTGGTGAGCATGGAAGGGGAAAGATACTGCAAAATCCCCATTCCCACCCCACTAATTTTTAGAAAAATTAGAAAACCCTCTCAAATACAAGAAACAGTTTGCAATGTGCAATTTCTCTTCTCTCTTCTTTCTCTCTTCTCTCTTGAAGTTTTGAAACATATCACTTAAGGGAGAAAAGTCATATGAGGTCAAATGGGGCAGAGAAAACATGCCAATTCCAAACCAGCTACATCCTTACACATAAGAGGCTGTGGACACTTATTCAACCATATCATTGTAAGTTACCGCGGCCCATTTTTGGCTGGCACTGGAGACTGTGGAGGCTGAAAATGAGCCATGCGGGGGCCTCGTAGGGCCTCAGTATGGCCCGTTTTTGGCCAGCAGAGTGCTGCTGGAGGCCATGGAGGGTGAAAACAAGGTGTGGGCGGCCACACACATTCCCCCTGCACCAGTGGTGAAATCCAAAAATTTTCCCTACCGGTTCTCTGGGCGTGGCTTGGTGGGTGTGGTTTGGTGGTCATGTGATTGGGTGGGTGTGGTTTGGTGGTCATATGATGGGGTGGGCATGGCTTGGTGGTTATGGGATGGGATGGGTGTGGCTTGGTGGTTATGTGATCGGGTGGGCGTGGCCAACTTGACATCACTCATTGTTAGAGCCAGGAAATGTCATGGATTGAGTAAAATATGGTGAAGCTCATTTAATAATGCTCTTGCTTAGCAACCAAAATTTTGGGCTCAATTTTGATCATAAATCAAAGACTATCAGATTAACAGATTAACAGAGTTGGAAGGGACCTTATAGGTCATCTAGTCCAACCCCACCACCACCCCGCTCAAGCAGGAGACCCTATACCATTTCTGACAAATGGCAGTCCAATCTTTTCTTGAAAGTCTCAAGTGATGAAGCTCCCACAACTGCTGAAGGCAAACTGTTCCATTGGTTGATTGTTCTCACTGTCAGAAGGTTCCTCCTCATTTTTAGGTTGAATCTCTCCTTGGTCAGTTTCCATCCATTATTCCTTGTCTGGCCTTCAGGTACTTTGGAAAACAGCGTGACCCCCTCCTCTCTGTGCCTTCCTCTGCATGGCAGCCTTGTCCTAGGAAACTCCTTGTCCTTTCTGGAAATTTTTCTCTCTGTTAAAGGCACCAAAATAATCCAGATGATGTAAGGTTTCCTGCTGCAGCAGGGGGTTGGAGTAGATGACCTCCGAGATCCCTTCCAGCCCTAGATGGCTGGCTGTTTCAAAGTGTCTTGTGAAGCCACATCTAGTGCCAGGGTTTGTGGTGCTTCCTTCCTCTTCTCTCTCTCTCTCTCTCTCTTTCTTCCTTCCTTCCTTCCTCTTTCTTTCTTTCTCCTTTTTCTTTCTTTTTCTTTCTTTCTTTGTCTCTTTCTCTTTCTTTCTTTCTTTCTTTCTTTCTTGTCTCTCTCTCACCCTTCTTCCTCTTTCTTTCTTTTGCTTTCTCTGTCTCTTTCTTTCTTGTCTCTCTCTCTCTTTCTCTCTCTCTCTCTCTCCCTTCCTATTTCTTTCTTTCTTTTTCTTTCTTTCTCTTTCTTTTCTTTTCTTTTCTTCTTGTCTCTCCTCCTCTTTCTTTTCTTTTCTTCTTTCTTTCTTTTCTTTCTCTCTCTCTCTCTCTCTCTCACTCTCTCTCTCTCTCTCACACACACACACACACACACACACACACACACCCAAAAGCCGCCCGGCCACTGGGAAGCAACTCTCTCCCAAGCAAAGGTTGGATACCCGCTGATAGTGACAAGAAAATCTAGTCGGTCCTCGGGTGGGATGGGGAGGGTTTCTCTTCCTTCCTTGTGAATTAATTTTTTTAAAAAAATTAAAAAGACAGGGATCGGGAGGGGGCAGCCCGACAATTCTCCCTGCTTTTGCACACATTAGAGCTGTGGAGGAGGAGGAGGAAGAGGGGGGCTTGCTGTACAAAAGCCCCAAAGGCCATGCAAACCTCGGGCGAGCTTCCAAATGAACTCAAGGAACATCACAAGGAGGAGGAGGAGAAAGTTGCAGTCACCTTTCCTTCCCTCTTGCTGCTCTGAGCAGTTGAGAAGTGGAGGAGGAGTTGGGGGGGGAAGCAGCACAAGAGAACCGCTGCTGCTGCTCAACAGACAAGCCAAGTGAAGCCTCCACACAAGGAAGGTCCTGCTGCACCTGCACACCCCGCCATGCCCTGGACTCTGTCCAGAGTGGGCCCAGGGCCACTCCACAGTTGATTGGCTGAGGCCATCGGTGGTACACAAATGAAGCCTGTGGCCCACCCAATGGGAAGCGTGTGGTGCAGTAACATGAAAAATGGTGCAATGAAGTAACCTGTCAGCCTCCGCTTGTCTATCTTCACTGTTATTCTAAGTGTTTTATTACCTTAGCTGTTTTACTACTTCGTATAGTGTTTATGACCTATTTCAATGTTTTATTGCTACTTTGCTGTCATGCATGATTAATGGGGTTGGGGATCTCTAAGAGTGTCGGCTGTCATTTGACAAGAGGAGGGAGTCATAAGATTCAAACTGTCAGACACGCGAAAACCAGCAATGAACTCTGCATACCAGATGGAAGATAACACTGGAAGAAGAACCCCACGTGACCCATGAGGGGAAAGGCATTTGTCTAAATCTGTCTGACTTTTGGAGGGAGGAGGGATGAATGAGGGGAAATGTATCTGTAAGCCACACCTATTCAGTTCTAGCTTTTCTTCTATTGCAATCAGATGTGCTCAGTAAAAGTACCTTTCTGTTGTGCCTCGTCCTCCCTCCTCTCCTCAGCCGGGCCCCTCCCGTCTCCACCCGGGCCTGTTATCAGACTCCGAGTCTGATAATGAAGATGAATGGCTTGTCATGCCTCCAGCCCCCGGCTCTGGCCCCATGCCCGGACAGGATGTCAGGAGTGAACAGACAAGCCCGAGAAACGTCACTCCTACAGCGTGTGGGCAGGAAGCCAGCTATGTGCTGGAATTACTGACAGCAGATTCAGCTGAAGAGAATTCAAAGTGGGAGGATCTTCGCTTCCAGAGATCTGAAAGGCGACGCCAGCAGAAGGAAGGGAGGAGCAGGCCTGGATAAATGCTTAGTCATGGAGCCACACCCCACAGCCTATATAAAGGACCTGCTTTTGGCATTCCAACCTTGAGTCAAGCAAAGTCTCATCTAGTTTGCTGATATCGGACTCTATCACTGAAGTCAGAACTTGGACTCCTGCCTGCCCTGAGAAACCTCGAAGGAATTTGGCAAGCTGCAGAGGCTTCATTGCCACATTTGATACGGACTTCCTTGACCCGGTCGTCAGAGGGGGAGAAGGACACGACACTTTCTCTATAATCAAATGGAGTCAGGGTTTTCTTTTCTTGAGTATTGATCAGAGGCAATCTGTCACAACCAGTGGCAAGGCAAGGCTGCAGACTGGGGGCAGGGTGAGAAGGGAAGGAAGGCAGGGGGGGATCCGATGGCTAGCAGAGAGGGGGAGGTAATGCTCAGGAGGTTTGCACAGCTGCATTAAAGACAGCTTTGGGAGGGTTTGTGGGGGGGGATGCTTGGTGTGATGCCTGCATTCTCCCCCCCATTTTTTTCCCCCTTGCACAGGCAGCATCTTGGCCTTGAAGCCACCACGATCTGTCCTGTGCAGGCCACATGCATTGAATCGGGGTCCTGGAGGCGAGCAGAGCAGTTTTGCAGGGGAGGTAGAATAGTGTGGCAATGGCTGTCCACACCCTGTTTCTTGCCAGGCAGACAGGAGAAAGGTGTGAGAGAGGAAGTGGATGGCTAGGTATTCCTGGCCTTTGCTGGGCATGCTTCCCCCCCACTCCCCCCAATCACTTCTGAAAGATGTGAGAGGCATTTTGGGCAAAGGTATTGTGGGGAGTTTTAGCAACAGGTGAATAAAAAGGCTCTAACAGACCCAGATTGTTGCAGGGCAGGCTTTCCCTTCTTTATTTGTCTGCCCCGGCATGTCTGGTCCCTTTTTGTTAAGCTGGGCAGGCTGGAAGTGGCACATCTCCTGTCAGGGGCTGGATGCCAACCTCGGAAGGCAAGCAGATATGGGGGACCACCGGGAAGGTCACATGGAAGGCAGGCAAGCATGGCAGGGCCTTGGGAAGGGAGTAGGCTGCTAACTCCCTTCCCCATGGCCAGGTGGCCCCGACATTCTTGCCTGCCTTCCACATGGCCTTCCCGATGGTTCCTGTGGCCAGGCCCGCTTGCCTGCCTTGGCAAGCTGGCCACTGGGATGCCGGGAAGGCTGTGTGGAAAGCAGACAAGCATGTCGGGGCCGCAGACCATGGGTAATGGAGTAGGGGAAGCAGGCTGGGATGCGGGGCAGGGGCAATTAGCTAGGCCACGACTCGCAGGCTTACCTGGCAGGCAGATCAGGGGTACTCACTTGGGGCACAGCGCTTCAGGCAGACAAGCTGCAAATCAGAGACTGGGTGGGACAGGGCAACCAGTTCAGGGGTGTGGCCAGCATATTTACACAATATCCATTGTATTTATACAATAACACTGCATTCCTTAGCAAGGACTACCTCTAATGCAGGACTACAAGTGGTTTGCCAAAGGCAAACAAAGGCCTGCAAAATTATATTTCAGATATATTCTCAAGTCGACTTAGAAAACAGAAGAAGAGACGGTATCAGTTTTGATTCTGAGGCAACTTCCAGCTTTATCAAAGAGCAGGAAATACTTATTGAATTGTATAATACTCAAATCTACCATGAACTAAAAGCAAATTTCATAAAACAAATGAATGAAAATTAACCATTTGAGAGAGGAACTTCAATCAGAATAGAGTTGGAAGGGACCTTGGAGGTCTTCTAGTCCAACCCTCTGCTCAAGCAGAAGACCCTACACTATTTCAGACAGGTATTGTCCAATCTTTTCTTAAAAACCTTCTCCTTTTGAAGTCAAGTTGTTCCACTGGTTAATTGTTCTCACTGTCAGGATGTTTCTCCTTAATTCCAGGTTGCTACTCTACTTAAAGGAGAGTTTAAGAATGACTTGTGCCAAATGTGTCCCAGATCTGGAGTCAAGTTTGTTTTCAGTAACATTGATCATACAAAAAATATGCAAAATCAAATGTAAAAATAATCATTATTATGTGACTGAAAATAGAGAACTGGTTAGGAAGGCAATTATGAAAAATTATAAAAATTGATATTTTTTTTAACATTGCATAAAACCAGAATGGCCAAAGTTTGCTGATTAAGAGCAGAAAAATAACATTACTGGAAAGAGAATTTGAGACAAAGGCCATTAGTGCATAGAAACATGCTTGAGCCAATGGAAGCCTCATCAACAAGTGAGAAGAAACCTATTGTATATACTGCTAAAACACTCAGGTGTTCATGCTTCTCTGTTTGTACCCTTAAGTTACCATATTTTTTGGAGTATAAGATGCACTTCCCCCCCCCCCAAAAAGAGGGTGAAAATTTGGGTGCGTCTTATACACCAAATGTAGCCAAAAATGTGAGGAGGCAATGGTCTGTGGTAATCCCGGCAGCCTGGAACAGCTGATTGAGGGTATTTTAGAAGGCTGACCACCCACCAATCAGCTGCTCGTGTTGAATCAGGCTGCAATAATGTGCTGAATCTGACCTGGCTGTTCACTATTTGCTGCAAGGACTGTTGGAGTTTGCAGCAGCAGTCACATCCAGAAAGCACATACAAGTAACTGATTCAGCAGGATTTAATAAGTTCTCTTTATATATAATATAACACATGAAGTAAATATACAATACCAAAAGCAGGTTTTCCAACGTGGTAGTAAATAAAAGCAGAACACAAGCAGAGGAGAGGAGTTTCAGTTTTAGCAGCTTTAGAACAGTTGAGCTAAGCCTCGCCCAGGCTTCTTATTGTCTCCTTCCTTGTTGCTCACATAGCAAATTCTGTTTCAGTTTCCAAACAGCCCTCAACTCTCTCACACACTGACAGGATGCTAGCCAGATGAATACTGATGGATGCTGGTAGGCAGAGGCAGATTTTTTTTTCTTATTTTCCTTCCCAAAAACTAAGGTGTGTCTTATACTCAAAAAATGCAGTAGTCCAAATAGTGCATTATACTGCAACAATTTTTGATTCAAAATATCTAAAATCCACTATCTTAAAAAATGTGTTAAAAGATCCTGGACCCATTATTTCTTGGAATTTAAATTCCCATGATGTTCAGACCAATCATACTCAGATAGTTGTGGTCATTGCAGTGTTTCTGTGGCTTTTATATGCTGTGGTTATAAAAAAAAAGATGTTGAGACTCTGGAAAGAGTGCAGAGTAGAGCAACAAAAATGATGGAGGCTAAAATATATGAAGAACGGTTGCAGGAACTGGGTATGTCTAGTCTAACAAAGGAAAGATTAAGGGTTACATGACAGCGACTCAATATTTGAGTAGCTGTCACAGAGAAGAGGGAGTCACACCTTTTCTCCATATATCTAAAACGCAGGATAAGAAACATGGTTGGAAACTAGCTGAGGAGAGGCCCAACCTATAACTAAGGAAAAAATTCATGACAATGAGAACAATTTATCAGTGGAAGGATTTGCCTTCAGAAATTGTGGATGCTCCTTCACTGGAGTTTTTAAAGAAGAGATTGGACAGCTCCTACAAAGATGAGGGAGTCAAACTATTTTCCAAGGCACCAAAAGGCAAGACGAGAACAATGGATGGAAACTAACCAAGGAGAGAAACAACCTAGAAGTAAGGAGAAATTTCCAAATGATGACAGCATTCAACCAATAAAACAGATTGCCTTCAGAAGTTGTGGGTGCTACATCATTGGAGGCTTTCCAAAAGAGTCTGATCAAAAATGCTCCACGGTCTCCTGCTTGAGCAGGAGGTTGGACTAGAAGACCTCCAAGGTCCCTTCCAACTCTGTTATTCTGTTATTTCTGGTCACATGAAATAACATTATTTCTGATGCTCTCTGCTAGCTTCCCACAATGAAACTTAGTGGAGAAATCACAGGAAGTTGAAAGCCATTCCTGCTCCCACTGCATTTTTCATCACCCATGGACATTCTGTTGATCTGGTTAGGTAAGGAAATACTGACTGTTCATTTGCCACTACAATTATTTATTTATGATATTTATTCTTAGATGATTGTGGAGACCATAGAGCATTAGAATAAGAAAATATAGTTATCCTAAAATGTTTGTTCATTCTGATCACATCAGACTGCACTACCTTTCTTTCAAAGGAGGATCCAGTGGGTCACAGGATTGAGTAGAATGTTCATACACAATTTTTCTCTTTACTCAGGGAATAGAATCAATCACCACAGAAATTCAAATATTCTGTGGGTTTACTAAGCATTGCATGTTCAAGGAAGCCTCAAGTGCTTTGCACAGATAGTGGGGATGAACATACTTGTTAGGTTCCATTTCAAAGTACCTCCAAAAGCAGGGAATTGCACATGAAAATACTGTGATCCCCAAAACAGAATCATAGAGGTCTCATGGAGAAAAAAAGTGTTAAGTTCTGGAAGTAACGAGGCTGGAGACCAGGGTAGTGACAACAGCTCTTTAATATAGGGTGAACCCAGCAACAGGCTGGGGGAAAAACCTCTCCTTTTATACAGTTCTGCTGGAGGCTTCGACCAATCAGCAACGTGCTGATTTCCCGCTCAAATATTTAAAGGTACAAACATGAATACATAACACTCCTCCCCTCCCAGAAAACACTTTGCCTCTATTTACATATTTATTTACATGTTATTTTTCGACGTAGTCACGCAAATAACCTGGGCGTCTCCTCGTTCTTTCTGACCTGCGCGGTTCAGTTCTGGGTGGTGTTTTGAGCTGGTCGGAGGGGCTGTTTTCTCCTCCAGCTCTTTCTCTGGGCCAACGGGCTCCGGATTATTGGCCGACTCTTTTCTTGGCCATCCGCCTTGGATTAATTTTGAACTTTCCTGCTGCTTCCCTCGGGACCTGATGGCGTCGCTGGAACTCTGGGACCTCAGCTAAGTCTTGCGCCTCCCGGGTCATTGTCAGCTGTGGATTCAAATTGGTATTGGTCATGATCTGTTTCCTTTGGTTCGGTTTGGTCAGTTATTCGTTTTTCTTAACTGATCTATGTGGCGCCCACACTCGGTTGTCTGGTAGCTCTACCACGTACGATTTTGGGCCGGTTATCTTTATTATTTGTCCTGCGAACCAACTAGAAAATGCATCCACAACCACTAGGAATGTTTGGCGTGGAAAGGGCCAGCAAAATCAATGTGGATTCTTGACCAAGGCCCTTGGGGCTTTTCCCATTCTCTGACTGGGGCCGTTGGGGGTAGAGGTCTGGACTCTTGGCAAGCCTGGCATTTCCCTACCCTCTCAGCAATCTCTGCATCCATGAGTGGCCACCATACATAGCTTCTAGCTAACCCCTTCATCCTTACGATCCCTGGGTGACCCTCGTGGAGGAGGTCCAATACCTTTCCCCTTAATTTATCAGGAATTATTACACGATCACCCCATAACAGGCACCCCCCTTGAGCCGAGAGCTCATCTCGTTTTTAACAAATTCTTTGAACTGTTCGCGGCGCAGGGCCACCTCTCTGTACCCAACCGAGTACAGTCCTTAACACAATGTCCCGGTATGATGCCCGAGCCACTTCCTTAGATGTGACTGGGCCAGAGTCCAAGAGTCAATAAGTAGGATGGGCGTCCCGGAGTGGGGTCTTCGGTCGCCCTGGTAGTGGGCATCGGCTTAACGTCTGCATGCCCCACTTCTTTTCCTGGTCGATGCTGCAGCTTGTACGAATAAGCGGCCAAGAATATAGTCCATCGGGTCAAGCGTGGCGAAAGTGCCACAGGCGTTGGTGTCGCCAGCCAGTATCCCTAGTAGCGGTCTGTGGTCAGTCACGATTTCAAAATTCCGCCCAAAGACATACTCGTGGAATTTTTGACCCCTGACACAATGGCTAGTGCTTCTTTGTCTAATTGGCTGTAGTTCCTCTCTGGGGAGGACATCGTTCTCTAAAAGCTATAGGGGCTTCTGTGCCGTTTGGAAGTCTATGGCTGAGTACAGCCCCACCCCATAAGGAGGCATCGCAAACCAGCACTAGGGGTAATGAGTCGTGATATTGGATGAGCAGGCTATCACTTGAGAGCAGGTTCTTTACTGCTTCAAAAGCCCTATTTTCTGACTTTCCCAAGACCAAACAGTATTTTTCCTAAGAGCCTATGCAGCGGTTCCATAGCAGTTGCTTTGTTCTTTAAAAGACCGTAAAATTAACCAATCCCAGGAATGCCTGCAGCTCTGCTTTGTTTTTGGGCGCTGGAGCCTTCCTAATTGCCTTAACCTTGCTCTCAGTAGGGTGAATTCCTTTCTTGTCTATCCGGTAGCCCAAGAAATCGACGGATTCGACCCCGATCTGGCATTTGTTTGTCTTGACTTTTAATCCGGCTGTCCGGAAAATGCTCAAGACCTTTCTTAACCGCTCCCCCAATTCCTCCATGTTTTCCCCTGAAATTAGGACATCATCGAAGTAGGGAACTACCCCTGGGAGCCCCTGCAGTAGTCGTTCCATCAGGTTTTGGAACAGCCCTGGTGCCACACTGACCCCAAATTGCAATCGGGTGCACTTGAAGGCCCCCCTGTGCGTTACAATCGTTTGGGCTTCGGCTGTGCGGGCGTCTACTGGCAGTTGTTGGTAGGCTTGGGCCAAGTCTAACTTTGCAAAGACTTGCCCTTGCCCCAAAGAGTGCAATAAATGTTGCACCACGGGAACCGGGTAAGCGCTTTTCTGTAAGGCTTTGTTAAGCGTCGCCTTGTAGTCAGCGCAAATTCTAATTGACCCGTCCGGTTTTATGGGGTGACGATTGGCGTCTCCCACTTTGCGTGATCGACTGGCACCAAAATCCCTGATTAATGAGCTTATCCAGCTCCTTATCGATTTTGGTTTTAGGGCAAAAGGACTCTCCTCGCCTTAAGCCTAATGGGGCTACCTGGGGTCTAAGTTGAAGGAAATAGGGGTCCCCTTGTACTTGCCCAGGCAGTCCTTGAAGACATCTTGAACTCGTTAAAGAGAATGTCTTTCAGGTTACAGTCACTCCTGTAGATGCCAGTCACTCCCATGCCCAGGGCACGAAACCAGTCTAGTCCCAACAGACTGGGCAGAGTTCCTTCGACGATCGTGATGGGCAGGGTCTTTTATGTGGACCGTACTCGACTCGGACGGAGGTGGTCCCTCGAACAGGGATGCGATTCCCTGGTAGTCGTGGACTCGTGGCCGTTGTGCTTGCAGGTGTGGCGCTTGCGACGGACGGCAGCGACTTCGCCAAAGTGTCCCAGGACATGATGGTGATCGCTGATCCGTGTCTACTTCAAGCCGGCACCGTACTCCCTCTATTTTGGCTTGGTGAAGATCTTCTTCTCCACTTTGGTCGGCGCCTATGACCACAGTTGTTTGGTTGGAATCGCGCCTTTTTGTTTGAGCCAATCGCGGGTCGCCTTGACGATTCAGCGCTCTGATTGGCCGATTTGAATTTTCGGCGGAAGGTTGGGCGCTCGACAAACTTGAGCTAGGTGCCTTTCTTCCCACACCGCCGCATGTCGCGTCTTTAAACTTGCATCGTTGTCGCTGGTGTTGACCCCGCAGCTTCCGCATTCATCCTCGGTCCCCTTTGTCGCGTTTCTCGGTGCGGCAGACCCTTCCTCGTCTTCACCGTCGGATTCGGTCTGAACCTCCTCCTGGTGCACGGAGTTGCCTTCGCTCGCCTGTGGTGGGACCGGCTTCTGCAGTGTCTCTGCCGCTTGGGATGACATTTCATGTGCTCTGGCCGTCCAGGCGCGTTGGCTAGCGTTAGGTTGCTCTTTGCTAGCAGCCGCCGCAAACGGATGTCTTTGACCTCGGATGAGTTGCTCGAGGAGCACCTCGTCTGGGTCAGTATCCGCAGTCCTTGGGCGCCTTCTTAGGGCGGCCATGTAGTCACCGATGGATTCGCCCTCCATCTGTCTTCGCTCTCCGAATTCAAACCGCCGCACGTATTTGGACGGCGTTGGTGCGAAATGGTTTTTTAGTAAAGTCTGTAAAGTTGGCCACGACACCGACTGCAACGGCGTTGGCTCTGCCAGGGCTTCCGCGATATCAATGACCTCCGGACCACAGTGGCTTAAGAAGTAAGCCCTTTTTCGGTTATCTGGAACTCCTTGCAGTTCGTTGGCTTCTAGAAACTTTGAAACGGGTCATCATATACGTCCCCCATTTCTCCTTAGCCGGGTCGAACGGTGCGGGCGGAGTGTAACTGGCCATCTCCTCTTTTCTGCCCTGGATTTGCTGGGTTCGGGTCTATCGTGCTTCAGCTCGGTTCTGGTTCTCCTCAGCCTCGAGATCCCACCTTCGTCGCCAATGTTAAGTTCTGGAAGTAACGAGGCTGGAGACCAGGGTAGTGACAACAGCTCTTTAATATAGGGTGAACCCAGCAACAGGCTGGGGGAAAAACCTCTCCTTTTATACAGTTCTGCTGGAGGCTTCGACCAATCAGCAACGTGCTGATTTCCCGCTCAAATATTTAAAGGTACAAACATGAATACATAACAAAAAGCATTCCCCAATTGAGATGACTAAGTATACGCTACAAGATCCAGATCTAACAAGCAAATACAAGAGACATTGGTAACACATTGGTAACACAAAAATGATGACACAGTTAAAGCAAACCTCTTTAACACATTCTTTGGCTCAGTCTTTGTTAACAGTAATGGCTCATACCCAACATTTCCCAGTCGTACCAACAATGAGTACAATGACCTAACACAAATAGATTTCACAGAAGATAATGTTGAAAAGGCCCTTCACAAACTGAAACCATCTCTATCCATTGGACCTGATGGACTATGTGCATACTTCTTAAAAAAGCTTTCCACTGCTATAACAGAACCCCTAAGCATAATCTTTGAAAAAGCTTTCATGACCAGCTCCTTTCCCAAACTATGGTCACTAGCCACGGTCATCCCTGTCTTCAAAAAAGGAGACCCCAGCCTAGTTGAAAATTACAGACCAATCTCTTTATGCTGCATCACCTGCAAAGTAATGGAATCAATCATCAACCAATCCATTACCCTCCACCTAGAAACAAACAACCTACTCTCTAATAAACAATTTGGTTTCAGGAAAAAATTATCCTGTAATTTACAACTTCTTCACTGCAAAAACTTATGGACCACAAATCTTGATCAGGGCAAAGCAATAGATGCAAGTTACATAGACTTCTGTAAAGCTTTTGACTCTGTGGTACATGACAAACTTCTCCTAAAACTAAAATCCTACAGCATCTCCGGACCCCTCCACAACTGGATAACAGAGTTCCTGTCAAACAGACAACAAATGGTCAAAATAGGCAATGCCCTATCAAATCCTGTTCCAAGGCAGTGTTCTTGGACCAACACTCTTCATATTATACATTAATGATCTCTGTGACCATATTAAAAGTAATTGTGTTCTTTTCGCTGATGATGTTAAACTATTCAACACTATCAACAATACAGCTACCCTTCAAAAAGACCTTGACTTTGTGTCGGAATGGTCAAAAACTTGGCAACTCCAAATCTCAGCCAGCAAATGCTCTGTCTTACACATTGGGAAAAAGAATCTGAACACTAAATGCAAGCTTGATGGCCATTACCTTGTAGATGACTCCCACCCCATTAAAGACCTTGGAGTTTTCATATCAAATGATCTAAGTGCCAAAGCCCATTGCAACTACATCGCAAAAATGATTGGCGCAATCTAGGATGCAGACACCCTACAAAGTTACCTCTGCATGACCCCATGGGAGTCCTAACAACCAATCAGAATACATTTATTACAGAGGAACAGGAAGTTCCAAGGCAGGGCCCAAGAGAGGGTATAAATCTCTCTCACACCCATGTGCTTGATTGTCCAGGACCTCAAACCATGTGGTCCTGTCCACCATTAAACCATTAAACCAGTCAGCCTCCATGTTTCCAGTGTCTTCCTCCCCACCTGAAACTGAACCAAGATGGACATTTCTTCCAACAGTCCAAAAAGGCACAGGCACTCAGTCTTGAGAAGACAGAGGCAAAGTCTCTTCTGCTCCACCCAGACCTGAGCAGCTTCCAAACACTGGTCAACATGGACAATTTCACCTCCGCCACTTGGGGTGCAGATATAAAGCACCAAAACCAGAATTGCAGATGTGCGGAAAAAGTGATAGTTGAAAATTTAAAATACTGCATCCTAGATTGCGCCAATCATACCATCTCTTTCAAGTTGTACCCTGCAGTATTGCTTATTTTGATCAAAGGGGAAGAGAGAATGAGTACGAGGTGTAGACAGTCAGCACCTATCCCCCTCCTAGAAGAATGAAATGTTTTGAGAAATATTTAAAAAAGCAGAATATTGTATTTCCCTACATGAGAAATGGAGAAAAGTGTTTTTTTTAGAGGCAGAAACTTGCAGATTTTTTGTGCCCATTAAGAAAGACTGGGCCAGCCTATTCAGAAACCAACCCCCAAGCAGAAACTTAGGTGGCCACCTTTTAGAAAAGCCCAAAGAAGGTATAAACCCCCCTCAATTCCATTTTGTCAGCTGCCCAGAACCACAAACCCACGGTGGTTCTTGCTTCATCAATAAACCATCTTTCAATCAGCCTTATATTTCCAGTGTTTTTCTCCCAGCTTGGAACTGAACTAGATGGATAATTCTTCCTACAGTTGGCTGCCACAAGGAAAAGGGGTCAACCTATTATCTAAAGCATCAGAAGGCAAGACAAGAAGCAATAAATGGAAACTAATCAAGGAGAAAAGCAACTAGAACTAAGGAGAAACTTCCTGACAGTGAGAATAATTAATCAGGGGAACGGCTTCCTTCCAGAAGTTGTAGCTGCTCCATCATTGGAGTCTTTCAAGAAGAGATTGTCTGAAATGATATAAGGCCTCCTGCCTGATGCAGACAGTTGGACTAGACCTCCAAAGTCCCTTCCAACTTTATGATTCTGTTCTGTTATTCTGAAGAACAGGTGTTAAAGATCTCCCATCTCTCTTAAAAGTCCATGCATCTGATTAATTTTTAACCTAAACACATTCTGATGTTCAAAATTTTTCTTCAGCTCCAACCCTAACCCTTTGGCTCATTTATATTTGTTTATTGTGCGGCCATTCATTTATTCTGTTTTTTATTATTTATATACTACCATAATCTCATGACTCTCAATAGTTTACATGATATGCAAAGAAAAAATTGAAACATTCACAGTATGATTAAAAGAAATATCGACTTAATAATAAAATTAACACCATATGTGGTTTCCCATCTCACATATCCTTAAGGAAGATTGGAAGCTAGCGGGTGCTTTCCTTTTAATTATAGCTCAGTAATTCTTGCCAAATTGACATCTCCTTTTAATTTTGTTTGCAATGCATCTGTGGCAGTAAATGATAAATGTAATAGCACAACGATCATTCACAAGACAGTTGCTTACTCCAAATATTATCCCTGCTTAAGCAACATGTGCAGCTTGATTGGTTTATTGACTTACTAACCCAACCTTTGCTTGCATTTTAGAGTAATTAAAACAATCTGCATAGAGTAGTCAGTAAACTATTATGTCAGCAGATCATTAAGGCAGGGCAGTGAGGTTCAGAATCAAGATACTGGAGGCAACGGTGGAATTATATTTTCTTGGGCCTGGGAAAAGAACCATTTACTTACTGGAGCCTTCACAGCCTAATTCACACCCAGCAGGTGGGAAATAGGGAGCATTCTGAAATTGTACAAGGGTTTGCTCCAGGAATATCTCTTACCTGCACGGCTTTTCTGGAATATAGTGTGTCTCCTTCCAGATGGGGGTCTCATTATCTCAAGGCAGTTGGAAAAACTAACCACCCCTAAGAGAATGCTTCTGATATTTGTGACACCTCATCTTGGCAGAGGTTTTGAGAAAACCAATTTCAAGGATATTCAGCAAGATCTTATGCCAAAATATCTAATCATATATGCATTGGTGATTGGTCTCATTCGAGACAATGATGAATCCGCATATAGACGAGAGGTTGAACGACTAGCCTTTTGGTGCAACCAAAACAATCTGGAACTGAACACACTCAAAACCGTAGAAATGGTGGTAGACTTTAGGAGAAACCCTTCCATACTTCCACCTCTCACAATACTAGACAACACAGTATCAACAGTAGAAACCTTCAAATTTCTAGGTTCTATCATATCGCAAGATCTAAAATGGACAGCTAACATCAAAAACATCATTAAAAAAGGACAACAAAAAATGTTCTTTCTGCGCCAACTCAGTAAGCTCAAACTGCCCAAGGAGCTGCTGATTCAGTTCTACAGAGGAATTATTGAGTCTGTCATTTGCACCTCTATAACTGTCTGGTTCGGTTCTGCAACCCAACAAGAAAAACACAGACTTCAGAGGATAATTTGAACTGCAGAAAAAATAATTGCTACCACAATACTTTGCATGAGTTTTTAAGATTTGGGAGTCCACAAGTTTTAGAGCTAGAGGTAGCCACAGGTTCTGAAAGAGATTAAGCTGTTCATAATACATCTGATAATTGGCACTTCCTGATCCTTCTTAGAACACACCAAATCCAGGGACCAGATTATAAATATCACTGCCCCTTGTAATTTATAAGTGGTTTAAGTTATTTTCTGAAATCCTGACAAATCCTCAAGGTTGTTCTTATTGCATGCAAATTTATGGAATCATAGAATACAATTGTAATGTATTTAAACTTTTGGAGGGAAGTTTGGGCGGGAACTAGCACATTGCTGATTGGTTGGAGCCTCAGCCAAAATAGTATTTAAAGAGGGGTTTTTGCCTGTCGTCTTTGGCTGGGTTCACTATAAACTAAAGAGCTGTTGTCACTCACTGGTCTCCTGCCTCTTCATTGCCCAAACTTAACATTGGTGACGAAGGTGGGATCTTGAGGCAGTAAGATCGGGAAAAGAGCTGAAGGAGCAAAGGAATTCGCGAACCCAGCCAGTTTCAAGGGCGGATAGTTAGCGATGTCCAGCTACACGCCGCCAGCGCCATTTGACCCAGCCAAAGAGAAATGGGGATTGTACATGGCTCGTTTCGAGTGTTTCCTTGAGGCGAACGAACTCCAAGGAGTCTTGGACAATCGGAAGCGAGCGTACTTCCTAAGCCACTGCGGTCCAGAGGTTTTCGATACTGTGGAGTCACTTTCAGAGCCAACGCCGGTACAATCGATACCGTGGCAAACTCTACAAACAACACTTTGAGCGCACTACGCACCGATACCCTCAAAGTTCGTCCAACGGTTCGAGTTGAGGCAACGGGTACAGCGAGAGGGCGAATCGATAAGCGTGTACATGGCCGCGTTGAGAAAAGCCATGAACCACTGTGAGTACAGAGATTTGGAGGACTCCTTACTCGAACAACTCATTTGTGGGGTCAGGGACATCCGACTGCAAAGGCGGCTGCTTCTAAGAGCAACCTGACTTTGGCAATAGCCTTGGATGAGGCCAGGGCTCACGAGATGTCCACCAAAGTGGCGGAAACCTTGCAAAAGCCGAACGCGCAGGGTGCCAGAGCGAAAACAACACCGGTCCACAGCAAGGAAGTCCAGGCCGAATCGGAAGGTGAGGAAGAGGAAGAGGTTTTCCACACCGGGAGGCCGGAGAAAGGTGACCGGGACGAGTGCGTGAGTTGTGGGGGCCAACACCAACGACAAAACTGTAGGTTCAAAGACGCGGTTTGTCGGCGGTGCGAAAAGAAAGGACACATAGCTCAGGCCTGTCGAGCCCCCACCTTCCGCCAAAATTCAAACCGACCAATCAGGCGCGGAGCAGCGGCCGGATTGGTCCATTCAAAAGGTGCGGTTAAATCAGACCATTGTGAGTGGGCCACGCATCGACACGACTAGAAAAGAAGATTTTTACCAAAACTTACATTGAAGGGGTACCGTGCCAAATGGAAGTAGACACCGGCTCATCAATCACAATTATGTCCTGGGACACCATCGTGAGAGACTTGCCAGCCATCGCTAAGCGCCAGCTACAAACCCAGAAGCTAAGAGTACAAGACTACCAGGGAAATCGGATCCCTGTTCGAGGGGTCACGTCCGTCCAAGTCAAGTATGGACAGCACAAGAAGACCCTGCCAATCACCATAGTAGATGGAACTCTACCGAGTTTGCTAGGGCTGGACTGGTTCTGAGCTTTGGGCATGGGAGTGACCGGGGTCTACAGAAACAACGTCAACCTCAAGGATGAACTACTGAAGGAGTTCGAGGACATCTTCAAGGACTGCCTGGGCAAGTACGTGGGGACCCCTATTTCTTTCAACTTAGACCCACAAGTTGCCCCTATCCGGTTAAAGGCTAGGAGGGTCCCATTCGCCCTAAAGCCCAAGATTGACCGGGAGTTAGACAAACTAGTAAGCCAGGGAATACTAGTCCCCGTCGACCATGCAAAATGGGAGACACCCATAGTGACCCCAGTCAAACCGGACAGATCGGTCCGGATTTGTGCTGACTACAAGGCAACGCTTAACAAAGCATTGCAGAAAAGCGCATACCCTGTCCCGGTAGTGCAACACTTGCTGCACTCGTTAGGACAAGGGCAGGTTTTCACCAAACTCAATTTGGCTCAATCCTACCAGCAACTACCTGTAGATAGCAGCACAGCTGAGGCACAGACAATTGTCACGCACCGCGGTGCTTTCAAATGCACACGACTCCAGTTCGGAGTTAGTGTGGCTCCAGGGCTGTTCCAAAACCTAATGGAACGACTGTTACAGGGTCTACCCGGGGTGGTACCATACTTCGACGATGTATTGGTATCGGCAGAAAACTTAGATGAACTAGGGGTAAAACTAAGGAAGGTATTGGGCATTTTCAGGTCTGCTGGGCTTAAGGTTAAGCTTAACAAATGCCAAATTGGGGTAGAGTCAGTAGAGTTCCTGGGATACCGAATAGACAGGAAAGGGATCCACCCCACCGAGAGCAAGGTACGGGCCATCAGGAAGGCTCCAGCTCCCAAAAATAAAACGGAATTACAAGCATTCATAGGGCTTGTTAATTTGTATGCGGTATTTTTAAAGAATAAGGCAACAATAGCCGAACCGCTACATAAATTACTAGCAAAGAAAGCTGTTTGGTCCTGGGGCAGAGTGGAGGCTAAGGCATTTGAGGGGGTAAAAAACCTTTTGTCCAGCGATAGCCTCCTCATCCAGTACAATGGCACGTTGCCACTAGTACTAGTTTGCAATGCTTCTCCCTACGGAGTGGGGGCTGTGCTCAGCCATAGGTTACTGAATGGAACAGAAGCCCCTATAGCGTATTATTCCCGAACAATGTCCTCAGCTGAAAGGAATTACAGCCAGCTAGATAGGGAGGCATTGGCTATAGACTCCGGGGTGAAGAAATTCCACGAATACTTATTCGGGCGAGATTTCGAGATTGTCACGGACCATAGACCCCTACTGGGACTCCTAGCGGGCGACTGCCCAACGCCCGTTGCACTTTCACCCAGGCTGACCCGATGGACTATCTTCCTGGCAGCATACTCTTACAAACTGCTCCATCGCCCGGGAAGAGACTTAGGGCATGTGGACGCTCTTAGCAGGTGCCCTTTACCAGAAACTATCGAAGACCCGACCCTGGGGACACCCGTCTTGCTCATTGACTCTTTGGACTCAGGCCCAGTCACATCTAAGGAAGTGGCTAGGGCATCGTACAGGGACATTACAATCAGGACTGTAATCGGTTGGGTACAAAGGGGATGGCCCGCTGCGCCGGGCGAGCATTTCAAAGACTATGCGAAAAAATGATCGGAACTGTCGGTTCAAGGGGGGTGTCTGTTATGGGGGGATAGAGTGGTTATCCCAGAAAAATTACGCAGAAATGTGTTAGAACTGTTGCATGCGGGCCACCCGGGGATTGTGAGAATGAAGAGTTTGGCGAGAAGTTATGTATGGTGGCCCCTAATGGATAAGGACATTAGCGACAGGGTAGGGAAATGCCAATCCTGCCAAGAGTCAAGGCCACTACCCCCTACAGCCCCAATTAGAGAGTGGGAGAAACCCCAGGGCCATGGTCCAGGATTCACATAGATTTTGCTGGGCCATTCCATGGGCAGATCTTTTAATTGTAGTAGATGCTACTCAAAATGGTTAGAAATCATCCTCATGAAAACCACAACGGCGAAGCAGTAATCACAGTCCTGAGGCATCTATTCAGTAACACGGCCTGCCCGACACCCTAGTCTCCGACAACGGCCCGCAATTCACGGCAAACCAGTTTGAGGGGTACTTAGCAGGAGAGGGCATCAGACATGTCCTCTCGGCGCCTTTCCACCCGGCGACGAATGGACTTGCAGAACGTTTCGTTCGGAGCGCCAAGGAAGCGCTATCTAGGATAAGTCCAGGCAATTGGCAAACCAAAATCGATACCTTCTTGGCAGTCCAACATAGAACCCCCTGTGTGACAACTGGCCGCAGCCCGGCGGAGCTATTGATGGGCAGGAAACTCAGGTGCCCATTAGACCGACTAAACCCAACCTACACCCCAGATGGGTACAGGGGTATCCAAGAAAAAACTAGGGAGATGTCAGCGGGTGACCCAGTATGGGCACACAACTATAGCGAGGGCCCAACATGGTTAAAAGGGACAATTCTAGGCATAACCGGGCCAAAATCATATGTAGTAGACATGGAGGATGGCCAGGTTTGGAGACGCCACATAGACCAACTAAGAAAACGAATACCAAGTAATACAGAAACCAAACAGCCAGGCCCTGACTATCAAATGTTTGAATCTACAGCTGACTCAAACCTGAGGCGAGCGGAGGACTTATCTGAATCCGATGAAGTCCAGCGACGCCAACTGGTTCCTCCTGAAGACAGCAGGGACGACTCTGCCAATAATCCAGGGCCGGACGGCCCAGAGGAGGAGCTGGGAGGAACAAACAGTCCCTCCAACCAGCTTGACTCACTCCCAGAGAATGAATTGCGCAGGTCAGAAAGAGTTAGGAGACGCCCTGTCTACTGCGTGACTACGTGGAAAAATAACATACAAATTTTATGTAAATATGGGTACAATGCGTTCTGGGAGGAAAGGAGTGTAATGTATTTAAACTTTTGGAGGGAAGTTTGGGCAGGAACTAGCACGTTGCTGATTGGTTGGAGCCTCAGCCAAAATAGTATTTAAAGAGGAGTTTTTGCCTGTCGTCTTTGGCTGGGTTCACTATAAACTAAAGAGCTGTTGGCACTCACTGGTCTCCTGCCTCTTCATTGCCCGAACTTAACAACAATGGTTGGACGGCACATTTGAGATCACCTTCTCTGCGTACCACAAATTTAGCACACTAGCATCCTTAATAAATGGTCATTTAAATACTTCCAGTGAAGAGGAAATCAGCTCCCAAGTCAGTATGTTCCAATGTTAAATAGATTTTACCATTAGAAACCTTTCCTAATATTTAGACAAAATCTGCTTCTTTAATTTGTTGTTGAAAACAGAACAAGACCTTTTCACTTTGCAAATGATTCCTGGTGCTGCAACTGACAAGCAGAGTCTAAGCTGGCCTGTTTCACTGCTCTCCTCCCCTCCCCTCCCTGTGCCAGTATTCCCAGCTTTATGTGACTACTATAACACTGTCATCTGAGGAGAAGCAACTATCACTTGCAAGTCTCCCTGAGAACATATTGTATGTAGCTCAGAGTTGGACTGCAAAGTCCTTGGTGCTCTCTAAGCTTGGCTGTTTGCTTGAATATGTTTCATTACCCAACTAGGTAATATTATCAGTACTACTGAATGTGGGATTTGCTGCTCCCTGTTTATATACCGTAACATGCTCTTCCAATGTTGGCAGGGTTGGGCTTTCTCCTTGGAAGCTCCTTAATTATTATGTTGTTTTCTGCTTGATTGTTTGCATGGTGTTAACAATTATACAATGTTCAGCACTTTTGCCTTTTTTGATGCTGAGTGGTGAGTTAGGAGTCACCCTTGTCCTAGTACCATTCTGAGGCAACCCTGGTCTTTAGTTGCTTACAAGCTGGATTGGTCAAGAAAGACTGAAAAACCAAGGCAAGGACAAACCAAGGAGCTGCAATGACCCTGAGGCAGTTTCCAGCACTGTGGAAATATTTCTCTCATTGGTGCCCTAGAGACCTTTCTGAAGGATTATGCTTGTTGTTAAGGAGTTCATGTTGGCTCTAAAATAAATCTGTACATAAAAATGCCTTGCCCAGGGTGACGAGAGAAAAGAAATATATTCTGGGATGTCTAGGCATGACAATATGGCAGTGAAAACATCCTTCTAATTTCAAACATCATAAAGCACTAATATATAAACAGCAGCTATTAAATACTTCTCAAGCTCAAAGGTTTTGACAAGCATCCCAAAAAGCCATCAGTGTGGAGAGAGAAAGTTGAAAATTGGTCTCAGAGAAATGCATCTGGAAGGTCAACTAAGTGTGGCATAAACACCCCCAGATCCCATCAACAACTGCAAGATGCTAGGAGGTGGAGAGGGTTGGTAGTTTTAAATTTCTGGGCATTTATATCTCGGAGGACCTCTCAAGGACTATGAATGTTAACATGTTTGTGAAGAAGGCATAGAAGAGGCTGTATTTCCTGAGAATGCTCAGGAAGATAAATCTATCTCAACCTCTACTTCTGTCCTACTATCGCAGCACCATTGAGAGTGTCCTTACATACGGCATTCTTGCATGGTATGGGAGCAGCTCTGCAGTGGACAAAAAAGCTCTACAGAGAATCTTTAAAACTGCTCAGAATATCATTGGGCTCCAGCCACCAGCCCTAGACAACATCTTCCCATCTCGCTGTTTGAGGAAGTTGCATAACATTCTCAAAGACTCTTCCCATCCTGCTTACAATCCTTTTGGACTGTTGCCTTCTGGCAGAAAATACAGAACAGTTAAAACTCGGACCACACGTCTTCTGAATAGTTTTTATCCCAGGGCTATAATTGCACTCACCAATGAACTAATGGGCCACCATCAGTGAGCTGTTGGACAGCATTACTTGGTCTGTTGTGTGGATGTTTGGGTGGTTGAGAGGTGGGGAATTTGTGGTGGACGGAGAGGGGGGTGCTTGGGGATTGTTATGTGCGTTGGTCCTGGTCTCTGGGTGTTATATGTGAATTTTGTTGTACGGGTATACTGTGTACATATGTACAATGACAATAGTTATAATAATAATAATAATAATAAAGGATCACTGAGAGCCTACCTGGCAGGGCTGTTTAAGGAATTATTGAGAATCCCCTTTCTCTTCAGATATGGTATGTTCACCTGGCAGTCAATTTATTTATTTTATACATATATATGTAAGTCTTGGCATTTTCGGGTCTTTCACGTGTAAGGTTGAGAGTATCTTGGCGACATTTCGACGAGGTCTCACTCATTATCTTCAGGCTGGTGTCTTCAGCTTCATGCTTCTCGAGCTCCTAGAAGCACGAAGCTGTAAACACCTAGCCTGAAGATGACAAATGAGACTTCGTCAAAACATCACCAAGACACTTCCAATTTTACGCGGGAGAAAACCTGAATAACCAAAGACCTACATATATATATGTAGGTCTTTGGTTTTCACGGGTGTTTGTATGTAGATCTTTGGTTATTTGGGTTTTCTCCCGCGTAAAATTGGAAGTGTCTTGGCGATGTTTTGACGAAGTCTCATTTGTCATTTTTAGGCTAGGTGTTTACAGCTTCGTGCTTCTAGGAGCAGGGTTATTTGAAGTCTTCAACTTCGTGCGTCTAGGAGCAATGTGTGATAGCAGCTGTTTCTTCCTTTTAACTGCTAGTGGGGGTTTGAACTGATTGGGTGGGAGCTTGGCAGTGCTCTGATTGGATGGGGGGGTTGTGCTCTGATTGGCTGGAGGTGTGTCCTGTTTGGGTGGGGGCTTGGTTGTGCTCAGATTAGTCTGAGTTGCAGGGAGATTTGAGCTGATGAGCTGCATTGCTGTTGTTTGGCTTCGTGGTTGTGGTCGTGCTACATCTTCATGGTGGGTGTCAGTCTGCTGCATGTATGGGTTGGAGAGGTTTGAAATGGCTAATGTTGCTGCTGCGGTCTGACTTCTGGTCCTTGGTTGTGCTTCATCGTCGGTGTGGGTTTGAGTCTGCTTTCTGGGTGGATGTGTGGTGGTGACATCCTGTGTGGCCCTCGTGAGTGTGGGTCTGGTTCATTCCTCGTGTTAGGGACTCGTTTGTCAATAAGGGTGGGTTTCCAAATGGCTGGTAGGCGGGAGGTATCATCTCATTTATTCATGCTGTATGGGCGTTTTTCTATCTCGATGGCTTCTCTGATTATTCTGCTGTTAAAGTGTTCAGTTTTGGCGATAGTTCTGGTCTTTTTAAAGTCAATATCATGTCCTGTGGCTTTAAGATGTTGGACCAGGGAAGAAGTTGGTTCCTCTTTTTTGACTGAGTTCTTGTGTTCTTCAATGCGTGCACTTATTCTTCTGTTGGTTTGTCCGATGTATGTGGTGGGGCAGGCGGTGCATGGGATTTCATATACTCCTTGATTTTCTAACTCAAATTTGTCTTTGGGGTTTCTTAGGATGGTGGATATTTTTCGGTTTGTGCAGAATGCTATCTTGATGTTGTGTTTGTGGAGGATCTTGCTGATTCTGTCCGTGATGCCTTTTATATACTTATACTTCTCCTCCTCTTCCGCCTCCCCTCCAACTCTTCCTCCTCTTCTTCTTTTCCCCTTCTTCCCCTCCTCTGCTTCTCCTCTTCATCCTTTCCCCTTCTTTTTTCTACTTCACATAACACAATAACAGAGTTGGAAGGGACCTTGGAGATCTTCTAGTCCAACCCCCTGCCCAGGCAGGAAACCCTACACCATTTCAGACAAATGGTTATCCAACAGTTTCTTAAAAATTTCCAGTGTTGGAGCATTTACAACTTCTGCAGGCAAGTTGTTCAACTGATTAATTGTTCTGTCAGGAAATTTCTCCTTAGTTCTAAGTTGCTTCTCTCCTTGATTAGTTTCCACCCATTGCTTCTCGTTCTACCCTCAGGTGCTTTGGAGAATAGTTTGATTCCCTCTTCTTTGTGGCAACCCCTGAGATATTGGAACATGGCTATCATGTCTCCCCTAGTCCTTCTTTTCATTAAACTAGACATACCGAGTTCCTGCAACTGTTCTTCATATGTTTTAGCCTCCAATCCCCTAATTATCTTTGTTGCTCTTCTCTGCACTCTTTCTAGAGTCTCAACATCTTTTTTATATTGTGGTGACAAAAACTGAATGCAATATTCCAAGTGTGGCCTTACCAAGGCATTATAAAGTGATATTAACACTTCATGTGATCTTGATTCTATCCCTCTGTTTATGCAGCCCAGAACTGTTTTTTGTTTTTTGGCCTAAATGTAGAACCTTACTTTTTTCACAGTTGAATTTCTTTGTGTTAGATAGTGCCCAATGTTCAAGTCTGTCCTTTCTGTATCTTGAGCCTATCTTCTGGAGTGTTGGCTATTCCTGCCAGCTTGGTGTCATCTGCAAATTTGATGAGTTCCCCATCTATCCCCTCGTCCAAGTCATTGATGAAGATGTTGAAGAGTACTGGCCCTAAAACAAAGCCTTGGGGTACTCCACTGCATACTTCCCTCCATGTGGATATAGTTCCGTTGAGGACTACACGTTGAGTGCGGTGGTCAGCCAGTTACGAATCCATCTGGTGGTGGTGCTGTCTAACCCACATTTTTCTACTTTATCTAGTAGTAGGTTATGGTCTACTTTATCAAATGCTTTACTGAAGTCCAAGTAAATTATATCGACAGCATTCCTCTGGACTACTAATTTTGTCATTTTGTCAAAGAATGCAATAAGATTAGTCTGGCATGATCTGTTTTTGACAAACCCATGTTGGCTTTTGGTTATTACTTTGTTTGCTTCTAAGTGTTCGGTGATTCATTGCTTGATTATCTTTTCCAGAATCTTCCCTGGTATTGAGGTTAGGCTGATAGGTCTGTAGTTTCCTGGATCTGTTTTTTTTCCCCTGTTTTTGAAGATGGGAACTACATCAGCTCTTTTCCAGTACTCTGGCAGTTCCCCTGTGCTCCAGGATCTTTGAAAGATATAGTTCAGTGGTTCTGAGATTTCATCTGCCAGTTCCTTCAGAACCTTGGGGTGTAATCCATCCGGTCCTGGTGATTTGAACTCGTCTAGGGTAAACAGGTGTTCACTTACCATTTTCTTCCCTATTTTAACTTGTGTTCCTAATCTGTTTTTTGTGGTGCTGTTTTTGATAGGTTGGATTGTTTTTTCCTTTTGTGTAAAGACAGATGCAAAAAATGAGTAGATCTGTTTTCTCCCTGTTGTTTGTCATCTTCTTGCCACTTTCTCCCAGCAACGGGCCAATTGTTTCCTTGACATTTTTCTTGTTTTCAACATATTGGAAGAAGCTTTTTTTGTTATTTTTTACTTTTGTCCCTAGCCTTTGTTCATTGTGAGCCTTAGCTTATACTTTCCTCACTTCATCTTTACAGGCTCGGGCTATTTGCCGATATTCTGCCTTAGTAATTTGCCCCTCTTTCCACTTTTTATACTTGTCCTGTCAGACTGTCTCTGATTATATTTAGGAAAGAAAACACCTTGACTTCATTTGAAAATAAAGAAAAGTACTTTCACTAAATACATCTGGACTACAGCCGTGTAAAGTTGAATCTGGGACAAAATATGGCTAACATCCCATATCCCCTCGTTAGTCCCTCCTCCCCACAAAAGGTCAGGCAGGGCTGGTCCAATGCCAGCTCCTTCTCGCCCCCCGTGGTAATCTTCTTCCGAAGGTCTCTGGCAGTTTATCATCTCAGGAATGCAGGGTTCGTTGGAAAGCCCACGCGTCTGGCGTTCATGCTGATTTCAAACCTTTCCTCCCCCGTCTCTTCTTCTTTTATGTCAGACGACACTCTTAAAGGGCCCTCTTCTCTTAACCTGAATAAGATAGTAAAACATCTTAAGTCCATGGCTATTTAAATTAACATAATGACATTGCAATCTAACTACTGAATATAGATTTTATTTATTTATTTATTTATAATTTAATTTCTATACCGCCCTTCTCCCGAAGGACTCAGGGTGGTTTACAGCCATATTAAAACACATAACATACACAATATAAATCACAAATTTAAAAATGAATTTAAAACGAAATATTTAACAGGCCTAATTAACTAAACCGGTCATAGACCGATATAAAACCCTTAAAATTTAAAATTATAAATAGATTAATAAATTAAATTAATTAAAAACACTTAGGCTAGTCCCGCATGATTAATAAAGTCTTCAGTTCCTGCTTGAAGGTTCGGAGGTCGGGGAATTGGCATAACCCCAGAGGTAACTCATTCCATAGGGTCGGTGCTGCCACAGAGAAGGCTCTCCCCCTGGGGGCCACCGACCGACATTGTTTGGATGATGGCACCTGGAGCAGGCCCACTCTGTGGAAGCACACAGGTCATTGGGAGGCTATCGGTGGCAGAAGGCGGTCTCGTAGATAACCCGGTCCTGTACAAATAGAGGTGAGGATTGGAGTGGAGGCTGACATTCGGCCCTCCTGCAACAAGGACATTAGTCCTGGAAAAGAAAAGAGAAAAGTTAGGGTTTGTCAGGATATTTTCTATAGAATTGTGCTATCTTGTCTAGAGCACGAACATCTTTATTGTTTTGGTACTGATTGATGAAGGTTGGATATTAAAAACTATGTACTTTAATGAAGAACAAATACGAACTCAATTGGAAATTTCTGAGATCGGGGAGTCGAGGTTTTAAGGAGTGACTATGGATTATGATTTGTGTTATATTTTAATTTTTGACTGTTAGTTTTATAGCCTGTATTCGGTTCTGGGAAGTCCCGGGGGGTGGGGAAGGAGGAAGGAGGAGAAAGGGATGAGGTAGAAAATGGATTGATGGTTAATGTACAGAGATGATTGAAGATGTATAATCAATGTAAGATCGGAGCTGCCTGGCTACCATTTCAGAATGATGGGAAGGAAGGAAGTAGAAGAGAGAAGGAGGTAGGAAAGAGAAGAGGAGGAAGAGGAAAGGAAGGAAGAGGGATAGAAGAGGGAGAAGAAAGGAGTAGGGAGGAAGGAGGAGAGGTTATAGATAAGAGAAGGGGAGGAGGGTCGTGGAAAGTAGAAGAAGGTAGAGAAGGGAAGAGAGTTAAAGGAAGGGGGTGGTGACCGGGCAGGTCCGATTAATTGTATATGATGGTACATTAAATATGTTATTGGATATGAATGTTAAAATAAAACTTTTTATTAAAAAAAAAGATATTGGATCTTATTTCTATGTTTTTTGGAATCTAAGATTTCTTGTACTTCAAAATGTTGTTCGCCTTCTATGAGAATTGGTATAGGGTGTATAGTTAGCATGGAATGGAGACGTGTGTTCTGGTTTAAGTAGGCTAACATGGAAAACAGGGTGAATTCTTCTCAATGTTTTCACTAATTCTAGTTGTACAGTCTCTGGGTTGATGATTTTTACTATGGGGAAAGGTCCCACATATTTAGGTCCTAGTTTTTTAGATTTTTGAGTGGTTTGTAAATATTTGGTGGAGAGATAAACTTTATCTCCAACTTTGTATTTGTTCTCAGGAGATCTTTTTTTATCAGCTTGTTTTTTGTGTGCACGGTGGGCATCATCAATCGCTTTGCGAGTAATTTTCCATGTGCTTTGTATTTGATCTATCCATTCTGATAACAATGAAATCGTGGTTTTTTCCTTTGGAAGTTCTGAGATGGGAACAAAATCTTGACCAGAGGCTACTTTAAAAGGAGTGAATCCTGTGCTACTATGAATTGAGTTATTGTAGGCTACTTCCGCAAAAGGTAGTAGGTCCACCCAATTGTCTTGTTGATGATTAATGTAACAACGTAGATATTGTTCTAATACCGAGTTCGAGCATTCACGACTTCCATTAGTCTGGGGATGATGGGAGGAGCTTAATCCTTGGGCGGAGCCTATCAGCCGCAAAAACTATTTCCAAAACTGAGAAGTGAATAGAACTCCTCGATCTGAGATTATGCATTCAGGAACTCCGTGAAGTCTGTAAATGTGTTGCACAAACAATTTTGCCAAAGTTTTTGAAGAAGGTATTTTGGAACATGGGATGAAGTGGACATGTTTGGAGAACAGGTCTGTAACTACCCAGTATTGCCCCCACTTTCGGGTAATTCCACTATGAAATCCATGGATATTTCTTTCCATTGGGCTCCTGGCCGGGCTACTGTTTAAAGTAATCCAGGAGGCTTTCCTGGAGGTCTTTTAGATGATGCGCAAACAGGGCAACTTGCTATATAAGATTGAATGTCCTTTTTAAATCCTGGCCACCAAAATTGTCTTTTAAGGAGGTGCAAGGTTTTCACAAAACCAAAATATCCTGCCATTTTAGCATCATGGCATCATTGTAGTATGGTTTCTCTGAGTGATACAGGAACATATAGCTTTGCTCCAATCCAAGCTAGTCCATCACAGAGTGTGCATTCATGCGAATGAGTCAAGAACCAGTCATCTGTGTTCAAAGCTTCTTTGAACAACTTCATTAATTCATCTGGTAATGATGTCTCGGTTTTGGTATGGCTTCGGGTTATAGCTAATTGCTGAATGGGAAGTATTGGGCGTACCACCTCGGAGCATGTACCATTGTATTGGGGCAGCCATGAAAGAACATCTGCCAGAAAGTTCTTTCCTCCAGGAATGTAATGTAAAGTAAAGTTAAAACGGTTAAAATATTGAGCCCAGTGGGCTTGTTTAGGCGAAAGTCTTCTAGGAGTTTTTAGAGCTTCCAAATTTTTGTGATCAGTCCAAACTTCAAAAGGATGGTTAGACACCTCTAAGAATTGTCTCCACGTGCGAAGAGCCCAGTGAACCGCAAAAGCTTCTTTTTTCCAAATAGTCCACCTTCTTTCCATTTCAGTCAATTTTCGGGAAGTGAAAGCACAAGGTTGTAGCTTACCATCAGCATTGTTTTGGAGCAAAACGGCTCCGACTGCTACATCACTAGCCTCTGCTTGTACCACAAAAGGAACATCCATGTCGGGGTGTTTTAAGATAGGTTCAGCAGCAAACAGCCATTTCAACTTTTCAAACGCAGCTTGACATTCCATTGACCATTCAAGGGGTAATGAAAGTTTGGGTTTTGTATTTCCTTTAGTTTTTATGAGGTTGGTGATAGGCAGAGCAATTTGAGCAAAGGAAGGGATGAATTGACGATAAAAATTTGCAAATCCCAAGAAACTTTGCAGCTGTTTGCGCATGTGTGGGGTGCCCATTCCAAGACAGCTTTGACCTTCCCTGGGTCCATTTCCAACCCGTCCGCCAAAATGCAGACTTTCTGAAGCAAGGGCGTCCTTTGGAGGGCCTCTAGGGAAATGGGCGGGGTTTTGCCTTCCAGCGCGCTCTGCTCGACTACGATCCTTCGCCAGCTCAATTTCCATCTCCACTGCCAGAGTATACCAGCCGTACAGTGTGGTTGGAGAGGCCCATGCCTGGCACAGCGCATACAGATCTCCGTTCAGGCCATCTTTGTAAATGTCCACAAGGGTCACCTCCGACCATCCTCTCATCATGGGAACCAGATCACTAAACTCCTGGTTGTAGTCAGCCACTGGTCTCCTCCCTTGTCTGATTGTTTTCATCTGGCCTTTGGCCTTCTGCTCTGCCAGGGGGTCCTCGAACCTCCTCCTCAGTACAGTCATGAAATGCTCATAGTTTTGCAGTAAGGGGAAGTGCCCGTTGTATAACGACACAAACCAAGCAGCTGCTCTTCCAGTTAGGTTTTGGGTCACAGCTCTAACTTGCACTGCCTGCGACCAATATTCATCCCCCCAGTCCATCATATGGTTATTCACTAAAGCCAGGAACAGCGCTAGCTCCTTGGCATCTCCATCGAATTTCCCAGATGGGGGGGATTTTTAGCTTTTTTTCTTCCTCTGCGCAGCCTCACTCTGTCAGCAGATGGCGCACGCCCTCCATCCGACTCAGCTGTCTCTGGGAAGGGGATTTCTGGCTCTGGTTCTTCCAAAACCTCTACGCATTGGGAAACTCCCCCAGCTGCTCCTCTGGCAGTTCCTTCATCCTCTTCTCCCTCCCCCCTGGAGGACCAAATAGGGGATTCATACCTTTGGCAAGCTGCTTGCCTTACTTTCACTTCAGGGTAAAGATGAAATGCCTCGTCCAACTGGAGTCTGTCTCTGATTTCCTGCTCCTCTTTCCAATCTGAAAGCCTGCCCTTTTTCTTTCTCCTTGTAGTCACTCCAGAAGGGGGAGGCTCTTCGGGGTCTGGCAGCCACATTTTTTCTTCCAGCTGCAATTGTTCCATCCACCGAGCTCTGCATTCCTCCAGTTCAGCATTAAACCTAGCAGTAGAAATATGTTCTGGTGGCTTCTCAAGTTCAGAAGCTGGCTGGCTTTCCTTCAAAATTTTCTTTTCGACCCCCTCGGTATTTAATTGTAAATCCTGGTTGGTCGACATGGTGTGAGATTCAACTTAATGTCAGACTGTCTCTGATTATATTTAGGAAAGAAAACACCTTGGCTTCATTTGAAAATAAAGAAAAGTACTTTTACTAAATACATCTGGACTACAGCCGTGTAAAGTTGAACCTGGGACAAAATATGGCTAACATCCCATATCCCCTCGTTAGTCCCTCCTCCCCACAAAAGGTCAGGCAGGGCTGGTCCAATGCCAGCTCCTTCTCGCCCCCCCATGGTAATCTTCTTCAGAAGGTCTCCGGCAGTTTATCATCTCAGGAATGCAGGGTTCGTTGGAAAGCCCGCGCGTCTGGCGTTCATGCTGATTTCAAACCTTTCCTCCCCCCTCCCTTCTTCTTTTATGTCAGACGACACTCTTAAAGGGCCCTCTTCTCTTAACCTGAATAGGATAGTAATACATCTTAAGTCCATGGTTATTTTACATTAACATAATGACATTGCAGTGTAACTACTGAATATAGATTGTACAAATAGAGGTGAGGATTAGAGTGGAGGCTGACATGTCCTTTTTGTCTTTCAATTTGTTAGATATGCATCCATGCTGGTTTCTTTTGAAATCTATTATTTTTCTTCCTCATTGGTATTGTGCTAGACTGGGCTTTTATAATCTCACTTTGCAAAATTTCCCAAGCTTCTTGAGTTGTTTTCCCCCTGAGGAAATGGAAATCCATGGAAATCCATGGAATCCTTCTCAAGCTCTCTCTGGGTTTATTGAAATTAGCTCTCTTGAAGTCCAAGACTCTAGTTTGACTTTGTTCTACTACTTGTGTTTGCATAATGTTGAATTCCAATATTGTGTGATCACTTGCCCCCAAGATTCCTATAGCTCCAACACCTTCTATCATTTCATCTCTGTTAGTGAGAATTAAGTCCAATATGCCTGATCCCCTTATTCCCTTCTCTACTTTTTGGGAAACAAAGTTGTCTGCTAGGTTTGTTAGGAACCTGTTGGATTTTCCACTTGGTGCAGAGTTTGTCTCCCAGTTGATGTCAGGGTAGTTAAAATCCCCCATTACTACTGTGATGTGCTTCCTACATACCTTAGTCAGCTGACTAGCAAAAAGTTCATCTGCTTCCTCTGTTTGGTTGGGTGGCCTATAGTATAGGCCTATGGCAATATCATTTTCTCTCCCTTTAATATTGACCCAAATGCAATCAAGATAATTTGCATCCTTGTTGTGCTCTATTTCTGTAGAGATGTAGTTATTTCTTATATATGGTGCAACTCCACCTCCTCCTTTATTTGGTCTATTCCTTTTAAATAATTTGTATTCCTCTAGCTGTAATATATATATATATATATAAAATAATAGTTCTTCAAATTTTTGCAATTAGACCCTAAAAATAAAACCATCAGAGCAAGTGGTGATACCTATTCTTTGATCCCTATTCTTTACCTGTCTCAGACCAGACATACAGTGCAAATACTGTATGTTCTCATTCCATCAGAGAGGAACTTTTTTGTTCACCCTGCTAGCTCATAGAGAGAGACATTTGCCATCCATGAAATCCTCAGATGGATTTACCCCCTGCTTGATTTTTATTTCTAAATTAAGAAAAAAATATCTAAACTGTAAATACCCAAACACATTCTGAAGAAGTTAATTTATCAATCATACCAGAATAGTAGAAAGCCCTCAATTTGAACACAGCACCCTCTGACTGACCATAGTGATAAATGCTTGGAATTCAGGACTGCTAAAATATAGAAATAAGAGAACAGGGAGAAGCTAAGCTTTTTAGCCACTTCACCCACATTGTCATCAGCCTTAACTATGCCTTTTTAATATCTCACTGATATTCTTCTGGAGCCTCCTTTTGAACCCAAATTTTGATTTCCAGCCTTGCTAATTAGCCATACAGTAATATTTCAGAAGTGGAAAGCCCCATAATAAAAATATTAATTTGGAATTCCAGATTAATATATATAGTACAAAACCTCAATCTCTTTCCAGCAAATGCAAAATTAAGAAACAGTTTTTGCCATCTGAATTAATGTAATAGATGAAACATGAAATGAAAATAATAATTTAGGGAGTAAAAACAGTCTGGGACTCTTCCAAGCCATGATGGCCCTGATAGAAATTCCCGCCATCTGCTTCATCAGGAATGAGTAGAGGTGTGTAAAGGGGTACTTTTCATGCCCTGCATCTCTTCTGGTTGGGAAAAAAAACTGAGTTTGGTCCACCCGGCATTAGGATGAAACTTCTCCCTTCCTTGCAGCCAGTCCAGCCCGTCTCTCTGCACTGCTCCAGCATTGGGAGTTAAGCAACTGCATTTATCTATGAAATCCACCACATATCTACACCCCCACTCATGCTCTATGACATTCACAAATGACCCCCAGACACTTTCTCTCCGGAAGCACCAGAGTGCTGCTGATTAACTGTCAATCAATGTTAATGCCTTAACATGTGACACAGTGTAGCATGACAATTATGCACATCCAATTAAGCAAACCTTTCACACCCTCTTAAGAGGGTGATGGAGGAACTTCAATCAGCATAATTAGTTCAATCAGAAAAGAACCAAGAGGAAGAGAAGCAGAGGGGGAATCATATTAAGTCACCATGAGAGGTTGGGCTGAAGCCTCAGACTTGCACAAAGCGTGCTGCTGGCCCTCTTCCCCTGGACAGGACGGGCCCTGCTTCTGTAAACTCAGCTGAAATGGGGTGCAGAAGGGATCCCCCCCCCCCCGTCTGCTTTGCAGTTTCCTGTGATCTGTGGATAACTGTCCCTGCTTAATCGGGCATACAGGCAGTTCTCAACTTACAACAGTTCATTTAGTGACTGAAGTGACAACAGCACGGAAGAAGTGACTTATGACCGTTTTTCACACTTAAGACCTTTGCAGCATCACTATGGTCATGTGATCAAAATTCAGACACTTGGCAGCTGGCTCGAATTTATGATAGTTCATAAATCCTGTGATCCCCTTTTGTGACCTTCTGACAAGCAAAGTCAATGGGGAAGCCAGATTCACTTATCAACCATGTTACTAATTTAACAACTGTAGTCATTCACTTAACCTGTGGCAAGAAAGGTTGTAAAAAGGGGTAAAATTCACTTAGCAATTGCCTTGCTTAGAAACAGAAATTTTGGGCTCGACGATGGTCTTATGTTGAGGAAAGAGATGTTGGCAGTGTCCAAGAATGACAGGGCCAATCTGCACCAGAATGGCTCAATCATTCCTGGAGTTTGCATTGCAAGATGGAGCAACCTGCTTCAAGCAACTAGGCAAGAGGCATGCATCCAAAGCAAAAGAAGGAGAAAGAAAAGACTTTGGCCTCCACATGAGAAAATCATCTTCTGGTTGCTTCCTATCACTCAGATTGACATTCAAATTGAAATCCATCTTTTGTGGTATTTGTTTGTTTGTTTGTTTGTTTGTTTATTACTTCATAAGGCTGCTCAACTCAGACTCTATGGCTCTAGGTGGCATACAAGATAAATACAAATCCAAAAGAAGAAACAACATGGGAAACTATCTAGTAACAAAAAGCAATATATAAATTCAAATTCTAAATATAAAATGCAGAATGGTGACCAAATCACATAAGAGGAGGACTCTCCTTTTTCCCCTGGGACAAAGCCAGGTCTTAATGGGTTTCCTGAGGAGAATTGGGGGTCTGTCATATTTTGTGGGGGGTGGTCATTCTAGAGACCAGGGGAGCCACAGAAGAGACATGTTTCCTGGGAACTCATAAGTTTTAAAAGAAGGAATCAGGAAATCCCTCCCTGTGGGCACTTGTGAAGTAGGCAGATATTCTGGGAGAAAGTGTCTCCCAAGTAACTTGATCCCATGCCAAGTGGGGCTTTAATGCTGAGGACTAGCACTCTGAATCACACCCAGAAGCCTCTCTGGTGGCATTTGCTGGTTCGGCGAACTGCACATAATCTTAACTACCTGTTTGCCTAAACTGGTGTGAACTGGCAGCAGCTCACCTCTGATAACAGATCTTTCACATTCTCTCAAGTGACCTTGGGCTGTATTGGCATGTCCCCCTCAATGTACTACTACTACTCCCAACCCTCCACCCCCATGTCCTCCTGCATTCCATTCTCCTCTCCTCCCTCCAACCCCATTACAAAAAATGTCAGGCTAGGTGGACGCGAAGCAATGCTAGCAGAATGACGGCCTGTTAAAAATTTTATTCTTTAAAATTTTTAAGATTTCTGGACTTCCACAGCCATGAATACTGGGAATTGAAGCCAAGAATTCTGAGAATTGAAGCCACAAGTCTTAAAGTTGCCAATTACTCTGCGGTCACTCTCAGTGTTGATAGGAGGGGAGAGATCCAGTCCTCACCCACTGCTTTGTGGGTTCCACAGGGCTCGGTACTCTCTCTGCTCCTGTTCAACATTTATATGAAGCTGCTGGGTGAGATCATCTGCCACCATGGACTGAGGTATCACCAATATGTTGATGATACTCAGCTGTATGTCTTGGCCCATGGTGAGTTAGGTGATGCCGTGTCCTTCCTCTCACAGTGCCTGGAGGCTGTTTAGGGCCTGGATGGAGAGCAATGGGTTGAAACTAAACCCTGGCAAGACCGAGTAGCTCTGGGTTTGGAGTTTGTTGGCTCAGGGAGAATTGCCACCTTTGGTCTTGGATGGAGTGGCATTACCCCAAACAGACCCTGTGCATAATCTGGGGGTTCTCCTGGACTCAAGACTCTTGTCAAAAAACAGATGGGGGTCATGGACAGGAGGGCCTTTGCGCAACTGCAGGTTGTGCACCACTTACACCCTTTCCTGGACCAAAAATTCCTACTCACAGTCACACATGCCCTAGTAACTTCCCATCTTGATTTTGCTGGAGAGCATCCAGAAGCTCCAATTGATGCAAAATGCAGCAGCCCGCATGGCTTTGTGCAGACCCCAGTGTGCACATGTATCACTTCTCCTGCAGAAGCTCCATTGGTTGCCAATTTGCTCCCGGGTGCAATTTAAGGTGCTGATTGTCGGGCTTCCAGTAATGTCACCGCTCCTGCAGGGTGCTCTAACAGGGCGCTCCGCATTAGAAGATCGTAAAAGTCAGTGAAACAGTATAAATCACTGTTCACTGACCTTAGCATACCCCTTGGGCAAAAGGGGGTGTGCAGAGCTGTGGGGGAGTGGTAGATCTCTCCAGGGGGTTTGCTCTTAAGAGTGAATTTTTCTGGATTTAAGATCGCACCGAATATCATTGTACTTCGACTTCAAACACGCTCCTGTTTTTTCAGGAAAAGGGAGTAGGAGTCACTTCTGCTCAAAAGGACTTGTCAAATTGATTGATTTTCTAAGCAGACGGGGATTTCACAAGCGTTCGATCTTTGAAGTAGAAACAACACGCAAGTATACTGACTTCCCCTTTTGAAATTTGAAACTTTTCTTTGTCTCTGCTTAATTGACTTTTAAAATGGCGTCTGAAAGTGAAAGTAATTTTAGTACAACAAAGTAGCGTTATTTGTGGATTGTTATAAACGGAGTTTTTATACTGAAAGGAGTAAAGGAAAGTTTTAAGTTTAAATTCTGATTCTTTTGAAGACAGAATGGCAGCTAAACCTTTAAAGCCTTCTGGAAGAAGGATCTGAACCAAGTCTTGAGGATATATTGAAAGAACAATTAAAACTTTCTGAAGATAGGCAAAAGAGATGATGGAGAATTTTAATGCAAAAATAAGAGAAGATATATCATGGCAGTTCAAGGACTGAGTAAAAAATTGAGGATTGGAAGAAATGCAACAGATCTCTCAGTCAAATAAGCATTTAGAAGACAAAATGAAAGGTGTTCAGAAAAAGTGGATCAAAATGAAGATCAGGTTGTGATATTACAATATAAACTTATGGAAGGAGCTCTTAGAATGTGGTATGCAAGAACAGAGAGGAGAAGACTTAAGAAAAATTATATCAGAAGCATTGGCTGAATTTATTGAAGTGGAACCCCAAGAGGTAGCTTACCAAATTGATAAAATATATAGAGTTAATTCTTGGATTGCAAGACAGAGAAAGCTTCCTCGGGACATTGTGGTTTATTTTGTGAAAAGGACTATGAGAAATCAGATTTTGCAAGTTTCATATCAGACAACTTTAAAATTGGAGAACAGGAGCTGAAGGTCCTGAAAGAGATTCCTTCAAGATGTTAAGAGATAGGAAGGAATTTGTTTTTACACAAGAACTTAAAAAACATCAGATTCAATTCAGATGGGAGGTGCCAGTTGGACTGACAGTTTTTATCAAGGAAGGAGATATAGAATTGACACTGTTTTAAAGGCAAAGGATTTTCTTTCTACAGTTTTGAAAGTTGAAATAGAAGTGATAGAAAAACTTCAAGAGATCCAAGAAGTGGTGATCCAAGAGCCTTCATTGCTGCCAGCATTAGAGGAACCACAAGAGCAAAGGGTGACAAGAGGAGCTCTTAAGCATAAAGAAGAGCAACAGTCTCAAAGTAAAAGTCAGGACCCCAGTATGGAAGCTGTGGAGGAGCTAGACAGAAGATACCGGAGGAGGATCTTCCGTTGTCTGCTTCAAAGCTTCAGGAGGCCAGTAATGGCAAATAGAATTTTGTCATGGAATGTTAATGGTTTGAATTCAGCTCAGAAAAGAAGGAAAATATTTCACTACTTGAAACAATTTAAAAATGATGTGATATCTGCAAGAGACACATATAAAATTATCAGACTAAAAATACTTAATTAACTCAAAATTAGGTAAAAATTTTGTTGCATCAGCTTTGGAAAAGAAGCATGGAATTGTTGTATATATCAGGAAGGATATACCAGCTAAGTTAATTGAGGCAGATATTCAAGGAAGATTTATTGCTATTGAACTGGTGATAGATGCAAAAAAGACTTTGCTGATAGGTATTTATGCATCTAATCAGCAACAAGAAAAGTTTTATAAAATGCTACATGAGAGGTTGATCCTCTGGGATTACAGTTCGTTTATTTTATTAGGCGACTGGAATGGAGTAATTGATACAAGAAATGATAAGAGAACCTCTTCCAAGAAGATACCTATACATGCAAAACTACCAAAATCCTTCTTTGAAATGATGGAAGACTTTGAGTTTAGAGATATATGGAGGTTACGGAATCCAGATGAGAGAGATTTTACTTTTTTTTCCGATAGACATCAATCTTTCTCACGTATTGATTATTTTAATTTCTAATGACTTACTTTCTAGGGTGAAGAAAATGAAGATATTTCCGAGGTGTTTAACTGACCATAGCCCAGTATGGATGGAATTATTACAAGGAAAAAGGTGGTAGAACATGGAGGTTGAATGAAAATCTGTTTAGATATGAGGATAATGTAAATCAATGTAAGAAACAGATGAAGAATTTTTGATTTTAATATGCAAAGGGACACATAGGAACTGTGTGGAGAAAGCTTTTATTAGAGGTATATTGATATATTTGGACAATAGGCAAAGGAATAATAAACAAAGGCAGCGAGGTACTTGGAAGAAGAAATTCAAAAGAAACAACAAGTTATTAATTCAAAACCCACAAGATCACAAACTTAAAGAGGCTATATATTACAGAGTCAATTTAATATGTTAATGGCAGACCAGGTGGCAACGAATATACAATATGCTAAACATAATACCTTTTGTAATGCAAATAAACCTGGGAGATGGCTGGCATATAATTTAAACAGAAAGCACGTGTCATAGAAAAATAGAATATAAAGGTAAAGAGATATATCAACAGGATAAAATTAAAAAGGCCTTCTCAGAATTTTACACTACTATATAAAGATAAAATATGAATAGGATATGATTATTTGAAAGATTATAAGGTTAATATTTAACATTAGAATAAAGGAGGAGTTGAATCCGATAGCTACTGGAGAAATAGTGAGGCATTAAACAATTAAAATGGGAAAACCCCGGTACAGATGGACTTACAGCAAGTTATTATAAAAAATTACAGGATGAAATATTAGGTCCACTTAAAGAATTATTTAATCAGATACAATTAGGAGGTGGAATACTCCCGTCGTGGAAAACATCTTTTATTTCACTGATATCAATTGCTTTGTGCAGACCCCAGTGTGCACATGTATCACCTCTCCTGCAGAAGCTCCATTGGTTGCCGATTTGCTCCCGGGTGCAATTTAAAGTGCTGGTTGTCACCTTTAAAGCCCTTCATGGCTTGGGACTAGGTTATCTCAGGTACTCTTGATCAATCTATGAATCAGGCAGGGAGGCAGAATTGTGGATTAGGAATACCTGGTGAAAGAAGAATTCTTCAGTAGCATTTTGGAACATCATTTAGAGATTAGAATGATCAATATTCTTCTGAAAGGCACTGAAGACCTGGTTACCAGTGTAACCCAGATATAATAAATGGCTCGTGATTCTGTCACTTTTGGAGGGTGATGATATGATATGATATGATATGATATGATTCTTTTTATTAGTTTTATTGTTTTAAATGAGGTTTTATATTCTGTAAACTGCCTTGAGTCGCCATGGGTGAATAGGTGGCAATATAAAAGAAACAAAGAAACAAAAAAAGCAAACCAGACTGTCAGACCTGCTCCAATCTGCTCTCTCAAAATAAGACTTGTGACCCCATTTGATTGAAGCAGAGGAACTTTTACTGAAAGAAACTGGTTGCATAGTAATCTGGTGTTATAAACAAAACTATTCTTAACTAATTTTGACTAGACAGAAATCAAATGCCAGTATGAGGTTTTGAAATGTGGTGTTTTGGGCAAATGGTTGAAGATCCTGAATTGGTGATCTGGTTTGTGTTTCCTTATACATTAGAAACATAGCACTAGTAAATTTCCTGCCTTAAGGGCACAAGCAAGGTGCAGGCTAGTGATGTTGGACCTGACACAGGCTTTCTTCTTTTCAATAACTGTTATATCAGGCATGTAATGAACAAGATTTTAATTCCCATAAGATCTTAACCTGCACCTTTTCTAAAACCTTCTCAACTTCATGTAATAGTTGAAATCAAATCCAACCCTGTGGCAAAGTTTCCAATGAATAATTCTGGCAATTCAATCGTTTAGTTTGTTACATATTTTGTCCATAATTGCATAGTTTCAATGGCCAGGTTGCGATATTTCATGATTTTTTCCAGTTCTTTTTTTTCCGACTCTGGTGTCTTCTCATACAGCAATATCAATAAATTGTACGCTTCAGTTTTTGACAACTGCAATATCTGGTGTGTTGTGTTCCAAATGACAATCTATTTGTATTCAAAAGTCCCACAAGTTCTTCACATTCTCATTTTCAACAATTTTTTTCACTTTATGTTCCCATGACTTTTCGGATACAGGTAAGTCGTATTTTTTACATAGACCAGTGGATTAATTTAACAACTCAGTCATGTCTAGCTTTGTAATCAGTTTGCGTGATTTTGCTGCACTCATATATTAAAATGTTTCAACTTTGTCATTGCAAAGTCAGCAGTTTGGATTGTCAGTGGGTTTTTGTATCTTCGCTTTCATGGCATTAGTTTATAGTGCTTCTTCTTGAACAGCCAGTATTAAACCTTCCATTCTTTCTTGATGGTTATCTTAAGCCATGCCCATGTCAAGTTGTTATCATATTTTCCTTCAATGTTTTTCAAGTGCTGTCCATGCAAAACTTTGGTTTTCCATCCATTTAATCTGTCATCCAGCTGTTTTTCCATATTCTGTCTTGTTTCTGTTGCTTTATAATGTTCTCCATTTTCACAGCCTGCAGAATTTTCTGTACTTTGATCACATAGTTATTCAAAATCATTTTTCTTTCTACAGTTTGATGGATGCAAAGCCTCTGCCTATTCTTCTTGGCAGGTACAACCTGTCGATGTCACTCGTGGATGTAAAACGTGGACTTTTCCAGTTTACATGTTTTCCAGTCCATGTTCCAGTTCAGCTTAATCAGTTGATGATTCCAGCTGAGTAGTGTATCTGTGAAACTACCCATATAAATGGCTTTAATCATGTTTCCAGCATTCAGCTGATTTATTTTGCAGACTCTCCTTTGCATTAACTCTTGACTTTTCCATTCAAGATATATCTGCTTCCAAAATTCTGGTATTTGTAAACTGAATGTCAGCTGGATTTAGCATGTTTGATGCTTGCTTGCTATTGGCTGCCATAGTACTGGGAAGGGCATGGCATTGGGTTTGGGAGAGAGAAGGCCCAAGAACTAAAAGGAGTTTTGCTCTCAAGAATTACAGCGGAATGGAGTTGTTTACATCAAGGCCAACCATCCTAGAACTGCAGATGGAGGAAACCGCTGAAAATGTGCTCATGACACTTTGGGATAGGACATCAACCCTGAGGAGAGGATTTGAAGTTTAATATGAACTTTGCACCAGAATAGAATAGATAGAATAGAATAGAATAGAAGAATTGAATTGAATTGAATTGAATTGAATTGAATTGTTGAATTTTATCAGTGTGATTGGACACGAAGTGGTGCATAGGCACTCAGTGTACATAAAAGAAAGATACCTTCATCAAGGTACTTTACAATACAAATGATGATCATAAATTAACACTTCATGATACAACACTTAATGATACAGGGAGGAACAATCAATATCAATATAAATCATAAGGATTACCAGCAACAAAGTTACAGCCATAAATAAGTGGAGATTGGTGAAAGATGGAGCAGTGTAGATTTAGTAAATAGTTTGACAGAGGGAATTATTTGCAGAGTGATGGCCTGGGAAAAACTGTTTTGTGTCTATGTCACAGTTCCAGAAAAACCTCTTCTGCAAAAAAACTCAGCCATTGTTTTCAGGTTCTTTACTAGCATAAGGAAACTGGCACACGATGAGTGAAATTCCAAAACTGAACTTCATTCTTTCCCAGTTATACAAACCCCAAGAGTCCCACCCCAGCCCTTTGCACATGGTCCCACCTCCCAGTTCATTCAATATCTTCTGCCACTCCTCCTGCAGATGTGAACACCATCCGACCTTGACCGCTTGAAGAATGTTACCATACCCCTCAACCCCCTTCTTCCCTCAGGGAAAAATGTAGCCTGGAACCCTAGTATGGTTCCAGGCCTGACAGGCCCCCTTCAAAAGAAGCTATATCCTAGGAAAGAAAAGAATTAATAAAGAGTGTCAGTGGTCCACACTTCCTTCTACCCCCTCCCAAGAGGTTTTTAGGTTTGTCAGGAAAGTGTCGGAAATTGTTTAATCAAATTGTCTGCATTTACTTTCCAACTTTTGACCCAAGTAGATTCAGATAATGGATATCCTTCCAGTGGACTAAATATTGTAATTGACCTCTGTATATAGTCTAGAGTCAAGGATTTTCTTGATCTAGTGGGTTTCACCTTGGATTATCAAGGGTGGGGAGGCAGGTTGAGGTCTCAGATTGTCTAACAGGTTTTAATAAGCAGGATGTGAGGGATCTGTAAATATTTTCACAGTCCTCTTCTTGATTCGTGCAGTATACAGGTCTTCAATGGAAGGCAGGTTGGTAGCAACTATTTTTTCTGCAGTTCTAATTATCCTCTGAAGTCTGTGTCCTTCTTGTTGGGTTGCAGAATCAAACCAGACAGTTATAGAGGTGCAAATGACAAACTCAATAATTCCTCTGTAGAACTAGATCAGTAGCTCCTTGGGCAGTTTGAGCTTTCTAAGTTGGCCCAGAAAGAACAGTCTTTGTTGTCCTTTTTTGATGATGTTTTTGATGTTAACTGTCCATTTTAGATCTCGTGATATGATAGAACCTAGAAATTTGAAGGTTTCTACTGTTGATACTGTGTTGTCAAGTATTGTGAAAGGTGGAAGTATGGAAGGGTTTCTCCTAAAGTCTACCACCATTTCTACAGTTTTGAGTGTGTTCAGTTCCAGATTGTTACTCGCACCACAAGGCTAGTCGTTCGACCTCATGTCTATATATTTTGCAAACTAGACTGCACAAAAGATGGAATAAAAATTAATGGCACCTATTTAAATCACTTAAGATTTGCAGATGATGTTGTTCTCTTTTCTCAAGATCCAGAAGAGCTACGAAGACACGTACAAGAGCTGAACAAAGTAGGAGAACCATTTGGCTTAAAAATAAAATGGAAAAAACAGATGATGAAATAGTTTTGATACAATATAGAAATATAGAATTTGCTTTAAGAATCCGTGGTTTGAAAGAGAATAAAGAAGAGAATTTAAGGGAAATTTTTTCTGAAGCATTTGCTGAGATATTAGCTGTCCGTCCAGCAGATGTGGCTTATCAAATTGATAAAATATATCATGTGAATTCTTGGATAGCAAGGCAAAAAAAGTTGCCAAGGGATGTTGTTATTTATTTTACAAATAGAACAGTGAGAAATCAGATTCTGCAAGCCTCATATAAGGGGGAGAAGATACAGGTTGTTGGT